>NC_053024.1:270539966-270839966 GCF_003073215.2 Triticum urartu | reverse complement strand
CGATTTCGAGCGAGGAGGGCGTGTTTTGAAATATAGTAGGCATGAGCGATTTCGGGAGAGGAGAGCGTGTTTTGAAATAGTGGGCGCGAGCTACTTCGAGCAAGGAGAGCGTGTTTTGCTGACTGTGGTTTACGAATTATTCGGCACATGTCATTTCGGCCGAGGAGAAGGCGCACTTGGATGAAGTTATGAACCTACCCTCGATGTACAACGGGCCAATTGATGCGTGTCCCACATAGGACGGTAATTTCGCGTCTCCCATTTATTTGCTCGGGTGAATTGCGCCGAGCAGAGAGGATGTTTAACGGTTCGTTCAAATTTTGGGAGAACGAGCATCCACGTCTACCTTACCAAGACAATTCGGATCAAATTTTGAAATATTAGCTTGCCACTTTCTTTTTAGATGGAGAGATGATGCTCGGGAGTAATGTGTTTTTACATGCTCGTTGCTAGCGATTTACTATATGACAAATAGTTGACCCACTCAAAAACACGAATCAAACCCAAAATGAAATATCGCGATTCAATGAAATAGCTCGTTCAGTAGGTCAAAATAGTGAACTAAATCCAAAATTGAACACCTCAATCAAGTAGCATGTTGTATAGTATTATAGTACTCCATGAACATGTTGAAAGTCAAATTAATGAACTTGTTTGATATACGCATATATCCGTTCATGTGTGGATTGCAGACAACATGTTCTCCAATTTAAATATTTGAATGCAAGTTTATATCGAAACATGGTTTATATCAGTCTTTGATGCATAAAACGCAACCTCCCCCTCTCCCGGAGTCCTATTCTCTGTCTCTCTCTCTCTCTCTCGCCGACAATCTTCAATTCTGTCACACTCATCCGACACAAAAACCTTGTTGGTCCCTCTCCCTTTCTCTCCATCTCCCTCTCTCTCTTTGTATGTGTGTGTGGGGGGGTCTTTCTAGTTCGCATGCATATATACACCATCTATAGGTCTCTCTCGCACACTATGTATGATACTCTAGCTAGTCCAAGCTACATATCTTGGGTGCACTCATCGTACGCACACAAATTCTATGGCTCTTTGCCCGTAACTCTCTCACGCACCACTATGTCGTCTCGGAGCTCTTCCTCCCTCTCTCAAACTCTCCATCCACATGGGTCACACATACACATGCATATCTCACTCGCACTCGATAGGCCCATCTAAAACTCTATCTCTCCCCCTCGTTCTCTCTCCATCTCACATGCGCACACACACAATCTTATGCCCAGCTAGCCAAGTATGATGGTCTCCCACTCAATTGTAGGCACACGCAGTCCCCCCCTATATGTATATGACTAGCTAATCTTAGTCTCCATCACAAACATGTGCATGGTCTATCTCGATTCCTCTCGGGGCATCTTTCTATCACGCACGCACTCCCTCGATCTCCTACCCATATAGTCCCCTCATGATCTCGACGGGATCTCTCTATCACAAACACACCCTCTCTCCCTCCCCATGCGTCCATGCCATCCATGTGTCCCTCTCGACCTTTGTTCCTTGTTGGCCAGACCTCTATTAGACATGTGCTACAGGGGTGTCTCTCTCCGTTGCAAACAATCACACACTAGCTATCTTCGTGTATCTCCACGCCTCGCTTTTCCATCTCGGAGATGCATGCGTGATATGTTCGCATAAGAAACAAAAAAACACACACTCTCTCTAATTTATCGTTTGTTGTCACTTTCTCTTTCACACACATACTCTTTTTGCACACTTACTCATTATCCTTCACATGCACTTGATCTGTCTCGACTGAGGCACTCTCCTCGGTCCATAGCATATAGATTTATTGAAAAGTCAAACATCACAATGTTTGACCATATACGTGGAGAAAAAGAATTACATCTAGTACGGCAAACATATACCATTAGATTCACCATGAGATGTAGTTTTGTATGATGTATCTTTGGTATTGTAGATATAAATAACATTTTCGTAAACCTGACCAAAGTTTCCAAAGTTTGACTTCTAAAAAATTTACATGCACTGCATTATCGAGCGGATGGAATATCTCTTTCCCTCTATTAGCTATCTGACGCACCACTCAGCCTTCTCGGGGCTCCTCAATCTCTCTCAAACTTTATTGGTCAGTTTGGTTCGTGACCTGACCCTCATGCCTTGATGGCCGATACTGCCTGGTGTGGACATGAGATGTAAGATATTTCTGCCTGGCCAGGCTTGTGTGGTGCTGAAGCGTTTGGTTCATGCCTGGGCCAGGCAAAGCATCAACGTCCAATAAATCAATACATGCATCAATTATTTACTGCTAATATCCATCCACGTTGATGTTAGCCTCATGGCCACATGACCAGGCACGGCCAGGCGTTCGAAATCGGTCGCCTGGGCCAGGCTACTTGCAGTGTCTGGAGTTGAGCCAGGCTAATTAAAGTGTAAGGGAACCCAGGCCAGGCAGGCTTTCTTTTTCACAGGGTAGCAACCAAACAAGTGTGCATGAAATGCAGCCACAACCCCAGGCCAGGGAAAAGATGCTCAGGACGCCAGCCAAACTGGCCTTATATCTCCCTGGTTCACACATACACATGTCTCGCTCGCGCTATACATATAAACCCATCCAACACTCTCCGCCCTTGTTCTCTCTCCATGTGACACGCACCCCCCTAAGTACCATAATCCCTCACTCCATCATAGGGGTAAGCACTCCCCCCTTCTAAGTATGATTATCTCTTACTAGCCATCAGGAACACATGTATTGTCTTCTTCCATCCATACGTCTATCTCGATATCTCTCCGAGCATCTTCTGTCGCGCACACACCTTGTCACTCGATCTCCCACCCATGTAGTCCCATCACGATCTCCAAGGGATCTCTCTATGACAAACATACACTCTCTCCTCCCTATGTCTGCGTTTTATCTGGACGTCTCTCTCGACCTCTCTCCCTTGTTTGTCAGACCCCTCTTGTCCACGTGCTAGGGGTCTTGCTCTCTCGGTTCCAAACAACCACACACTATCTCCTCACCTTGCCTCCGTTGTCGAAGATGTATGTGTGATATGTTTGCATAAGACACGCATGCTTTTTCTCTACTTTTATCGTGCGTTGTCCATGTCTCTTTCACACACGCACACACACTTTTCTCTCTCTCTCTAGTTAGGGACTCTGTCACGTCCATAAGCATATGGATGTATTGAAAAGTCAAACCTCATAAAAGTTTGACCAGGTATATGTGGAGAAAAACATTTACATCCGGAACGATCATTAGATTCATCACAACATGTACTTACTTCATAGTATCATTTATCTTTGGTATTGTAGGTATAAGTAATTTCTTTATAAACTTTGTCAAAGTTTCAAAAGTTTGACTTAAAAAAATCTTGGAACTACATTATCGAACAGAGGGAGTAGCTCTTTCTCTCTCTCTCTCTCTGCTATCTCTCACGGGCCTCCCCTCTCACTCGAACTCTCTATACCAACGGATTATATGCTCACTGTGTCAGCGTATAGCTCCGTATATTGTTTAGTTGACCGGTCAACCAATCCACATGCTGCCTTGTCAGCTTGTGTTCTGTATCTTCGTGTACTGGCCCATGTGGCAGTGGGTGAAAATAAGTAAACTAGAGGCCCATCTGACACGCGGTGAAGTAAACAAAGTTGAAACCACTCGGGGTAGCACCCCACACGCTAGTAAATTGAGGGCGCATTGAGGACAAACTTCTTGCGCGCGAAGGACGCACTCGCGCCCAATTCACCACTACGCGGCGGCATGCATAGAAAGACGCACTTGTGCACACCCAGCACACAACACACACCGGCACACGTGTACACCGGCATCGCCGCCGGTTGAGATGGACGGTGAGGCAGCCAACAAGCGGAGGCGACTCGAGCCAAAACCGCATCCAGTGAGCCTGGACTTCATCAGCAGCCTCCCCGACGACTTGCTGCTCGTCATCATCGACCTCCTCCCCACAAAATCTGCCGTGCGGACCGCCCTGCTCTCCCGGCGGTGGCGCCCCCTCTGATGCTGCATCCCCCTCAACCTCACCGTCGACAGCTGCGTCTGCGACGGGGATTGCAAATGCATGGCTGCAGTCTCCAAGATCCTTTCATCGCACCCTGGGCTAGCCAGACGCCTTGACATCCGCATGTTCAGTGCCAACTGCAAGGTCCAACCCAAGTTCGACGAGTGGTTCTTATCCCCCGCCCTAGATCAGCTAGAGGAGCTCAGCTTTGAAGCTGGACGATGTCACTCTCTGCCATGCTCCGCCTCACGCCAACGTTGCGCCACGCCAGCTTCAGCTCCTGCTATCTTCCCCAGATTAATGCCGCACCCGCCCTTCTTCTCCCTCAACTCAAGCAGCTTGACCTCTTCGACATTGTCATCTCGAAGAAGGCAATGGAGCACCTGCTCCGTAGCTGTACTGTGCTCGAGTACCTTCGTCTTGAGCAGATCCACGGGTTCATTAGCCTCCACATCGCCTCGACGAATCTCCGACGGATTTATGTGTCTTGCTGGCCCCGCAACAAGACATCAATTGGTAAGAGATCACTCCAGTTGTTCCACGTTATGGTCACTGAGAATGCGCCTTTCCTTGAGAGATTGCTTGTATCGGATCTAGAAGGTCCAACAAAACTCATGGTCATTGACGTGCCGAAATTGATAGCGTTGGTGTACTTGTCTGCCAAATTCTCCGAACTCTTTATTGGATTCGTAATCGTTCAGGTACAACACTCATCTTCTTCTCCGTCTTCTTGAAGTTCACATTTTTTAATTTCTTCTTGATGTATTTATGACAGTCTTCCAGAAAATGATTCCCACAAGCTTGACCCAGTCCATGCGCACAGTGAAGATCTTAGCACTAAAATCTATCGGCCCCAATCTGGATCAAGTTGTTTGATTCCTAACATGCTTTCCATGCACGGAGAAGCTACTCATCGAGGTGAAACTTCTTTCCTATAAGTAAACGGTAATCACAACGTAGCTCAATTTTTTTCATAATTTTCCTAAATTATGATGACAAGTGTAGTGTTCAAAACTGCATCTACGCACTGCACCGAAAGAAATATTTTTAGTATTTTTTCTCACGTGATCACCTGCATCGTTTTTATGCTGTACTACTATAGTAGCCTAGGCTAGTCATAGAGGAAAGTAACTTAGACTACTCCAGTATCTCTATGGTTACCCTAAGAGCAAGTACTACCTCCGTCCTGGTTTACTCTTCCAATTTTGTATTATCAAAATTTGACCATAGATTAACTGACAAAATGTTAATGCATGTCACTAAGAACTATATCATTGGATTCGTATTTGAACATAATTTCAAATGGTGTAATTTTAGTGACATGCATTGGCATTTTCTTAGGTAAATCTATGGTCAAAATTTTATACTAAAATTCTCATGAGGTAGTATTTTCTAACGAGGTAGTATTCCCTCCGTCCCAAAATTCTTTTCTTACATTTGTTTAGATACGGATGTATCTAACACTAAAATGTAGCTAGATACATCCGTATTTAGACAAATTTAAGACCAGAATTTTGGGACGGAGGGAGTACAAAAGTGGGCTATGTAGGCCAAAACATGTGCCAAATTCACTTGTGATGCATTTGGCATCGATGACCCTCCATTGCTCACCTGGTGCCCCAATCTGGATCACCTACTTTGCTCCGGTGCCAAATTAACCCACGCACTGAAAAAACACTGCGTGGGAGAGAGAGAGGACCGAGGCAATAAAAAACACTTGTTTGGGAGAGTGAGAGGCTGGTGTAGTAGGTTTGATTGATTTTTTTATACATGTGGTTTTGTGTGCACAGCGGTGCCAACTCTCTCACATCACGAGAGCGGTGCCAAAATCTTTCTATTTGACATCGATGCGTATTATGTGGCATACTTTTGCGAAATATGGCATCGGCCACATAGTGGAAGGCAACAAATTCCCAACCTCTTCACGTGCTCCTAGTTAAATGAGAGGAAACAGAAAGAGAGAGAGATAGAGAGAGAGTGAGAGAGTGAAAAAATATCACTAGCCAGCCAACCCTATCGTATGAGCGAATGATATTGGTACCTCTTGATGACACGGCAATCTTATGCAGCCAGCTGCTCTAATATGTTCTCTTCTTTTGCAGATAAAAAAGACCCGAAAGTGAAAAATGTGCTGCACTATAACAATCTCATCGAATGCCTTGATCTCCATCTTACATAAATTGATTTGATCGACTACCGAGGCCGCACATCTGAGATTAAATTGGCCAGGTTCTTTGTTCTGGAGGCAAGTGTACTCAACGTAATGAGGTTTGGCATTCTCTGGCGCAACAATGAATGGCGTGCTAATGACCGCAAGCGTCTAAGCCTAAATGACAAAGTCTCCGCAGAAGCTGAATTTGTTTTTGAAACATCAAGTGGCCAGAGACTCCAAAACTTATTTTCCCATTAGTGACTTGTCAGGGCGGTGGATTTTAGTTTGTACCATAATGTTGCATCCACCTAAAGTAACGAAAGTTCTTACGTAAACTTCCTAGTAATTCCCTCTTCGTAGGTGCATCATTACTCCTAACATTTGCAATATCAGTTTGAAACTTGTAATATTGTCGTGTCCTATTCCTGCGTTTTCAAAATCCTGTGAATCAAACAGGTCATGAGTTGGTGATGATGTTGTGCCTCCCATCTTTCACCAATAGCCGTCGGATCTAGATCTGACGCATACAAACCAAGCTTCTCCATTTTTGCAAAAAGATGCACGCACTTGTTACCTATTTACAAACAACTCCTTTTCTCTCACAATCAGCCTTATCTCCTCCCCATCACATCTACAAGGTTGTGGAAAAATCTGGCGCGATGGCCACTGCCGGAGCCGTCCACCCCCAATCTTGGTGTTCCGTGCAATGCACGGGCATCTACGCATGGGAAATTATGTCGAACAGGACTAGTTGTAAGAAGGCTAGCTCTACAGCCATGATGATAGTTACTGAAGATGGCGAGGCTGACTATGGTATGCCGAACACGGCGCCTATACTCAGGTGTCATCTCCGGCGGAGGGTGTTGTCACTTCACTGTGAGGAGCAGCACGTAATAATTTGACCAACGGGTAGTGCAGTGCTACTACTCCTACTACTACATTGGTAGTACTACTACTAGTACTAGTAGCACCACCGTCTGGATTTAGGAGTACTACCACGTCCATCTAGATTTTAGTATTTGAGTAGCAATATCTAGTAATGCATGTCACAAAAAATGTACTACTCCCTCTGTAAATAAATACATGGTGTTTTATTCCTATCGGAGAGAGAACTTAATGTTTTTGCTAACTAGAGTACTAATAGGATTACATGCAATGAACTAAACACTGCATGTCATGTTCGGTAGTCTCAAGTCATTGAAAGCATGCATGGCCCACATCTCTCATTGGTTGATATGTCACGAAATAAGAAACAAGGAGGGAGTTAATGCACCATGCCTAAGTATTTTGGGATTATTTGGTTTTCGTAAGGTGACTTACACAACATTTTTGTTTACATGCATTAACATTTTATTAGTTAAATCGAAGGTCAAAACTTGGCGCAAAATGCAAAGGGGACCAATAAACAAGTAAACATCAAACTTCTCTCATTTGGCCCCAACTAGTGGTCCGGTGAGATGAATATACTACATCGGCACGGAGGGGGACGCGGCTTCATCGACTTACGGCAACTGCCTTTGGGTGAATGACACGTGGGCCCAGGGGTGGCTGGCACACCTATCATACAGCCAAAGGCAGGTGCGGTAGAGGGCCAAGGAGTAGTACGAAATCCTACACACCTACGCACGCTAACCAAGGGAAAGAGTGATCACTCGAATCGCAAGATCAGTTGACTAGATGCTAAGCTAGACCCATGGAGGCGATGAGCGCGAGCATTAGCCGGCTGTGCCAGATGGTCCACGATGCCGGCCTCCGGTCCGGCACCGAGGAACGTCTCCAGGTAGTATTGCTTGAGGCCGCCGGCGTGAGGGGCCGCTTGGACGACAGCTTTGTCTCCTTGTTCGACGAGGTCCTCGTCCGTTTCCTCGACAAGTTCACTGTCGTCAAGAAGCTTGCGGACGACTTTGACGTAAGCCTCCAGCCGACCCGCCCAGGCTCTGCGATGCCCTCCACCCTCAACGGCCACTATGGTGACAACCTCTTCGACGCACTGGTGGCCCTGCGACTGCCCGCCGTCGCGCCGGAGAATGTGCACTCGAGGTCGCGCTCGCCGCGCAGCGCCTGGCGTAGCAAGACACCATCGACATAATCACCCATGTCTACGCGCAAATCATCCACAAGGAATACTACATGCAAGAGGAGGACGATAGGACGCTGGCCTTCTTGGACCGCAGGGCAACCTTGGACGGCACTGTTCAGAAGCACGTTGAGCTCGCCGCCAACGCCGCTGCTCCTCACACGTCGGTTGGTGACCCGACACACTACGGCGTGAGGATGTCGTTGATGGATCCGTATGGATCTTTATCTTTCCGTCAAATCCATGTAGTAGTATATGATACTACAGTAATTATCTTACCTTTCGCATCAACTTCATAATTTTCGTACGTACTCCATGCATGAAAAGGCGCCAGAACCAAACTTCTCATTACTCTAGGAAAAATCATTATTTTCAATCTACCGGTCATGCCATGGAGCAGAACCAAATTTTACAAGTTACGACTTCAAAAGGAAAAGCCTGCCGTGTTCGCGTCGCACCCCCACATGGTTGGTCCGGCACGCCGCTCAAGCGGGAATGTGTGCGGTGTTACATTTTCACTTACAAGTGGGACCGCAGTTGAGCAAATCGACTATCGGCAAAAACCCACCCCGCCCACCGCGCGATGGCTGAGAAAACAGGAGGGAGAAGAGATGGCTGTAGCACGGACTCCAAGAAAATTGGTGTCGGATGGGACTCGTGTGGGTAGCGTGTGCCATACTGCTAGACGTGAATGCTAGTTATGGCCCATGCCACCCCACTATATCGAGCCTATATCGAGGTACATAGAACAAATTTCCTGCAGTCCGTGCTCAGCCCTCCTCTATCTCTCTTCTCAGCCAGCCAGCGGACGCGCGGTGTCCATCATCTGTTTGCTCACATGCGGCCCCACATGTCAGTGAAAACGGAAGAGGACCCACTGAACCTGCACATCTTTCACCTCGACGTGCTGGTGATGAAAAACAAATCGAATAAAGACCTTCGGTGGCCACTTTTGGAGTTACTCAAGAGTAGTAAGATTCTAGTTACAGTTTAACCCAAGATGCACATCTCGTGGCTTCAACTACCACTCTATTTTCTTTCATGACACAACCTGGATGCTGGATGTCCCACGTGTCGGCAAAAGGAGGAAGAACCTGACCAAATCTTCGGTTGTGCTCTCGGATTAGACTAGTTGTGCTAACTTAAAAATTTTATTGTATACTCCCTCCGTTCCAAAATACTTGACTTCCATTTGTCCAAAAATGGATGTACCTATATACTTAAACATGTCTAGATACATATATATTTTGACAAATAGAAGGCATGTATTGTGCAACTGAGGGAGTAGAATGGATGCAAGTTTTTGTATTGGGAAGAAGAGTACATCCAAATATTGATAGAGCGCAATTTAGTAGATGTTCTATCACTTTTAGCTAGCACAGAGGCTAGAGATGATATTAGTGCACTTGTTGATACTCCTACTAGAATAGAGGCTAGACATGAGACTAGATGCAAGGAAGCAATGTTTACTTCTTTACACTCGAAGAAGAAAGAAGCACGCACGATCGAGCCTCCGCAGATCAACAATGAATGCATCGAGAAGGCACTAATCCAACTTACAGGAGTAGTAAAATGTATTCTTGTGGTTCTTGTTTTCTTTGGTCTTGCTTTTCTAGTCAAAATTATCGTTGGAGTTCGTGCAAATTGGTGGTCCATTTGGGGTCGTGCGTTGGAGTTGGCCTTACAAGTGGGACCGCAGTTAAGGAAACCGACTATCGGCAAACCCCCACCTCGCCCACCACGCGATGGCTGAAGTTAGGGAAACGACGAGGTTGAAGAGATTGCTATAGCACGGACTCCAAGAATAATATGGTGTCAGATGGATGTCGTGGTGGTGGCGTGTGCCGTACTCCTGGACGTGAATGCTTGTTCTTGCCCATGCCACCCTACTACTCCTACTACTTACTCCTACTATATAGTACTAGTATCGAGGATTCCAGGTGCTGGTTACGTACAGCGAACACATTAACATATGGCTACAGTAAAAACACCCGCCCGACACGCGAAGCATGTGAAGCTAGTACAAATAGTGTACTACTATTGTTGATTGGCCTCATCCGATAACCTGTGCAATGCATGTACAATAATGTATTCGGAAAATATTTTTTTGCCTCGTCGCACCACTCACTCAGAGAAGCGACTCGAAAGCCATTCATAAATTTAGTAAGTTTATCACAGGCATGTCATTTTATTACATACAGCAGGTCATCAACCCACATCGACAACGAGGATACATTATAAATACTAAAGTTTTCACCACACAACAAATAACAAGCAATGAAATGAACTTCAACTCAACCATTCCTCGGCGTTGGAAACGCTTGCTTTGAACAACAAGTGATTCTCTGGGACGGGCCATCGATTGTCGATCTGGAAACCAACGCAGGACTGATCATCTAGGCTGAAGCGGCCTACTATATCAGTACCAGGGTAGGGAACCACCCAAATGTCTGAGGTATAGACACAATTGCTTCTCATAAATGGTACTGTTAATGTTGTGTCAACAGCAGTTGGATCGCCTTTCACCGTCATCGGATAGTTTTGTCCAAGGAAGAGCGAGTTTTCTCCAAGACTATCAATTCTGTACCAGGGAGAAGGAGTTGGCGCTAGCACACTAGTATCCATCCCGAATACCATGCAACGGGTGTTGGAATAGGTCCGGAGAGTGCGACCATGGGAGACTACACCTGCTTCCTTAGCAGTAACATCATCAGTGGGCTGTGTACACACAAGAAGAGGTGATCCATCGGAATTAGTTGCCAGGCGCCACAGAGTATATGGGCGCTGCTCGTCCTCGTGCTCGTGATCATCACCATCGTCATATCCCCCTTGGTTATAAAAAAATTCAAGTATAGGTGGTGGGATGTTCATAGGACCTTGGAAACACAAGAAGAAGGTTAATTAGTAAAGGGAAACTTGCTAACCCGCATGCATGTGGATGAAACAGTTATAATTACGGTGGAAGACAAACGTACCGAAACTATGAGGATCCCATGCAAAAACAGTGCCACGAGTGGTGGCAGCAAACACAAGGCCCTCGTATTGAATTGCATCACATTCCTCATCCGTGTACAGAAACTGATTTTTGAGAAATATCCATCGAGTCGAACCACGAAGGACGGCAACAAGCTTGTCGAAGATAGCAACAACTTGATAGTTGTTGTAATTCCGAGAGCGGTTGGGAACTCGACAAATTGCTATCTTCCGTAGAAGACAGTCACCATGATCGTATTTGAACGTGGGTACAATACCTTTGTGCTCAACCTCTGGGCAGTCTGCTGAGATTTTTGGAAGTGGAACCCGGTCATGAGTGTAAACATTCACAAGTTCCCACTCGCAGTTGGACCCAATGTAAACAACCCAATCTCCATTTGTGCCCGCCCAAGCCTTGCCCTCAAGCGATGGCATCTTAACATCATATGTATCATTATCAAGCGGCATCAACTAGCACAGGGCGAGGCCTCCGTCGTGCCGGCGCCAGTCATCAGGGTCACGGTGAAGAAGATAGGGGAGATCAAACCGCTCCTTGACTCTTGGGTTCTTTGTAATGATGTTATTAGTTGAGTCGAGAATGGTCTTGAACGAACCTGCCATGCTAGCCGAGGTGATGACGTCGCACCGATCAATGAGTTCCTCCACCATGTCATCTTTCAGATCGGGGCAAGAATAACGGGGTCGTTTCCGGCCTGTTCCCTCCAGGGAGAAGACGATCGAACAATGGCAGAAGAAAGGGTGAAGGGCTGAAGGAAAATGGAGGAGGGAGAGGAAGAGCGTGCGACAGCAGTTCCAAATCAAGAGGGAAATGAGAAGAGTCGGTGGACGGTTGCGAGTTTGCCACGGTTCACGAAGAGGCGCCCCGGCCTACACATCCGTTCGGAAATACTCCTACTACTCGCCGTCGTCTCACTGATATGTTGGAATGGGACCACATGTCAATGAAACATGGTGTGTAATTTCTCGTGCAAAATGCGATCTGGCCGCGTTGGTTCGAGGTGCCGCATTAGTTATCGACCTTTATTTTTTTAATGGCGTGCTTATCAGTTTTGAAGCACGACTAACTAGTACTGTACATAGAGAAAATATAAACTACTCTACCACTACTCCACCTCCAGTACTAGTAGTATAAAAAAAGATATATAGGCTGGAGCTTGAGAGCTTTCTTGCTAAGGGCTGCCCACTTGCTTCTCACACTACCACCCTGTCTCCAGATCTAAAAAAGAGGGCCCCTCTCTCCCTCCTCATCGGTGGTCACAGATCCGCCGGGGAAGAAAAGGAGGTGCAGCGTTGACGCACTCGTCGTCGGCGTGCGAGGTCACGCACTGACGACAAGGTCGTCCTCTCAGACCTAGTGCCCGCGCGGGATGGCCTTTGTCCCCAGGCTCGCTGTCGTAGTGTGTGCGGAGGACGACGACCACGAGCGAAGCCACTTCCCGCCGACCCTCAGGTATGCTACCTCTTTTCGAACCATAACCTTGTTCTATTGCCCATCTGCCACGTCGTTGCATGTGGATCTTTTTCCACTCCACCATCTTCGCAATTTTCTATCCTCTGCTCTGCTGGCCACACAGACGAAAACCATAATTTGCACTATTAACGGAAACCCTACTTCATGCAGACTAATCCATGTCTGGGTTGAATAAGGAAAGGAAGGGAGACTGTACTGTCCAAGAGAGTAGGCACCGAACCCGCATCTAGGCTGAAAAGGGGAAAATCAGTAGCTATGGAACGAGTCTCGTGTCTCTTGGTTGAAGAAGGATAGAAAGGCATGACAACGCAATCGAGAATGACCAGGTCGATTGGTTTGTTGTCCTTGCATAGGAAAAAGGTAGCTAAAGAGAACAAAAATGGGACGTAATCCACATGTGCTGCCTGGATATTTGTTGCTCTGGGCAACCATACCTCCCTCACCATGATGCGTCCGTGGAGGTACATCGTACTGGTGCGCCCACTGTCCGAATGGGCCTCCCATGCTCTTATTGCCACTTTTTTTGCTGTTAGTATAACACCAGCAGTCAAGTCAACAATGCTACTGCTACAGTGATGCCACATTTAACTAATGCCGCTCTCAGTCTAATGCCACCGATAAATTTAAGCAATGCCATTTAATGTCACTGGATTATTTTAGGGTTAGCTGTTGATTGTGGATGTATTAAAGATTGTTCAGCTAAGGCATTCTAATGTTGTTGCACAGCCAGTATACCAACAACGAAAGTTGTTACTACCTTCAGATTTTTGCACTGTTAATGCTTATAGATTACATACCTCACTTTCATGAGATAAATTAATTTTTTTGTACAGTGTCACCAAAATGCCAAGGTGCTGATGTCATTTTATTTTAGTTAAACTACACGGACAATTATGAAGACAAGAGGAAAGGTCAAAAGTGGGCACCTCCTCCTCCAGCTGTTCTCTTGATTCGTTCGATCAAGTTTTTATGTTTGATCGATTATCAAGATTGGGATAGCAATTTTTAAGGTCCCCCCCCCAAGTTCAAAATGATATTTACCTTGGAGGTACATGGTTTGCAATTTTTTATATTGTCATTAGTTAATAATGCTAGTTACCTTCAGACTTTGTGATTTAGTTTAATGCTCATGCACAGCTAGTATACCAATGCTGAAACTTGTTACCCTTACATTTTGTATTGTTAATTCTTATAGAAACCTTCCAGTGCTAGAGTTTATTGAAATCTGTTCAGTAAAACCATTGTAATGTATGTTGTAATAAACTAACTACTCTACTGTTGCACTAGCCACTGGATTAGTGTATATTTGTAGTATTCGAATGGTGTTGCATTAGCGTATGGACATAAATAAAGTGTGGCAAGCTTTCCCAGATATGTGCTCAAGAAAACTACTACCTGTTTTTCTAAATACTAGACGTTTGGGTACTTTAAATTGAACTGCGAAAACATCTTATATTAAGGAACAAATGGTGTAGAGTTCACTCAAATTATCCCGGTAAAGCTAGTCACACCTTTGTTAAAATTAATGTTCATTATGTTATCGGAGGAGGTCTGTATGTTTGTCTCTAATGCCCGTCGACTACATACATGACATCATGATGTAATGTTAAGTCATTTCCTTTTGTACAGTGTCACTGAATTGTCAAGGCGGTGATGGCATTTTATTTTAGTAGAACTGCACAAAATTTGCTTAAAAGAAGAGGAAAGGTCAGGAATGGCTCAGTTTTTCAGAAAAAACTATGTATGCCTTCCTAACATCAGTCGATGTTGCTTTATTTATTCCTTCAAATAGGTGGTTAGAAACAGTCTTGCTACCTTTTCCCATTACGAAATTGGAATGCTTATATTTGTGAGTCTATGCTTCAACTAGTGCCACTTTTAGAGTAATCACACTTTCAATATCTATGCAAACAGGGATGCTCGATTTTAGAGGAACTGCACAAAAAGTCCAACTGGTTCAACATTAGGAGCATGTTTTTTCCAAACCTTTATATCCAATTGGTGGCACTATGAGCTGTTCATTACGAAGGTACATGGTTTGCTACTATTTTGCTACTCTTTTTGTACTGTCATTAGATAGTAATACTAGTGGTTTGCATGTGAATTTATTGGCAGCGTGGACCTACATTGGAGGTGCAGGACAGGATTCAATGATTGGATGCTCAATTTCGGTTGTATTGATTTCACCTCTTCCATCACTGTGAACATGGATATCCTTGGTCTAATGAAGAATAGGCACTATATTTCTGCTCTGAGCCAGCAAATCAATTCAGTATGAAATTGTCCAGGGCAAAACATAGTTGTATCAGATTGTCCAGTGCAGAACAAGACAGATGCTAAGCGGAAGAGACATGTTTAAACCGAAAATACAAGGTGTGGTATATGTTTACTAGCTGCTTGATATTTGTGCAGACAGATATGTCTGCCCGTTGCTATTTGGTAAACAACCAAAGTGTCCGCAATTTTGGTTGAACTGCACAAGAGAATAGTATAGTACTGCATGCAGTGCCATTTCAAAGTAGACACAGAAAGATTGGATAGTCACTTCATGGACTGCAGAAAAGTAGTACTTTACTACTTATTGGCCAACACTAGGTGCTTCACTACTTTGGTATCATTATACAATGGGCATAATTTTGCCTAAGTTAAAGTTTGTAATCCGAAAATAGTCTCGCGGTGTGATCGAGAGAAGACCAAATCATATTGCAGTGGATGTTCCTCCATTATGTGTGGTTCATTCTCATGGTTCCAGCTGTTGGTGAAACCACTTATGTTTGCAAGAGGAATTGTAGACTTCACAAACAAATTTGTCTTTCAGTCTGTACTGAATGTTGGCCAAGAGAAGCATCCATGTTAGTAGGAAGAACAGATGTTTTTCTAGATCTTTGCTTTTGGAGCTACATATTTGTATATGATCTGTGAATCATTGAGATGCATTAACATGTTGATATTATTTATGGGAACCGTACTAGTTAGTTTTAGTTGCGACACAAGATCCGAAGTGGCTGATCTTTGCTTTTGGGGCTACATATTTGTATATGATCTATGAATCATTGAGATGCATTACCAGTTACTTATTTTCTGTTCACTCAGTGTTTACAAGTTACTGATCGATCACTAGTTAGCCTACAAATGCGCTCCTGGCAGTTTTATTTGCGACGCAAGATGCGAAGTGGCAGTTTTTTGAATAAAAATGCCTATCTCTGAAGAAACTGACAAGCTACACCATCGATCCTACATGGATAAAAATGCCTACATCTGAAGAAGTTTAAGCCTAATTAATTCCGTGAGCAAAGCAGCAAGACCAAGGCATGGCAATAATTAACGGCATGCAGAAGTTTAAGCCTAATTAATTCCAGCGTGCCCTCGGCTGCGACTCATTACATGCTGCTCTGCGTACTGCATGCGAGCGATTCTGAGTGCCTGCATGCAGCCGGCCGTAATTAAGGCGGCTAACTGATGCGAAAGAAGATATACTTTAATTGGTGTGGGCTTTTTAAATCCGTGGAATCATTATTGACAA
Organism: Triticum urartu; assembly: GCF_003073215.2. NCBI lineage: Eukaryota > Viridiplantae > Streptophyta > Magnoliopsida > Poales > Poaceae > Triticum > Triticum urartu. The sequence continues at coordinate 270,823,748 of NC_053024.1, read as the reverse complement.
GGAGGGAGATGATTCGAGTGCACTCGTTTGACCGCCATGCCGGCATGCGACCCAGACGGGACGGGACAACACAGTCATAACTTCAGTTTCTCTAGTTTTCCACGGCAAGCTGGCATGCTAAGCCATTATGCATTGAGTTCCGATGACCGCCGCGCTACCTTCCGCCTATAAGTACTGCTTCCCAGCCTTCTCCGGTGCCACCGTGACCCAACTCGCCATATCCTCATAAGCCCCCACCGGCCCGATGTCGGTCGCCACGTCCGCCATGCCCCCGCCCGTCCGTGGTAGGCGACACCGGAGGCGGTCACCACCGGAACTAGTGTTCGGGTTTTCACCGGAAGGCAAACGGAGGGAGGAGGCATTCTATCTGTCTTTAGATGGAAATGCGGAGATAAAGGAGTTGTTGGAGCGCGACCGCATGGCGGAGGAGCAGGAGTTGTTGGAGCGCGACCGCCTGGCAGAGGAGCAGTGTATCGCCGATTTGCACCGCCAGCAGGACATGGAGCAGCAGCGCACCGACGCTCTGAGTTGCGAGCAGAGCGCCCACAACTGGGCCGACTACGTGGAGGCCGGCGCCCGGCAAATAGCCCTGGAGGCTGTCGGGCACGCACACGTTCGCGACGCCGATTTTTACTACCAGCTCGTCAAGTGGGTTTCCCGCTTGGAAGCCGAAGCTTCGGTGGACCACGCCGGCATGGAAAGGGCCAACGCGTGCGAGCAACGCGCCCTATCGCACCTCTTGCAAGTCCGAGGCGAGGCGCATGACACCGGTGCCGGCGTTTAGCGTGTACCATAGATGGCGGCCGGCATCGTCTAGTTAGCTAAGAGTAAGTTAGTACTTGTACGCTACTAGAGCATTAGTGGGAGTAGATAGTTAACTTGACTATGATGGTTGTCTACGTGGAAGTTCAGTACTCTATATCTTGATCAGACTTGTTACTTTGCTCTAAATGTTGAACTTTCCGTTTGAACGTAAGGAATGGGTTGTTATTTTTTTAATGGGTTGTATTAGTCCTCCACGGGTTTAGAGGCCGACTTGTGGGCCTAGCAAGTTGACGCGTACACAATCAGGAGATGATTGTACGTGGAGAGGATGACAGTAGGGACATGCCAAGGTCATGGCATTACACAAGCAAGTGCCTCCTTATTTCAAGCCAATAAAAAAATGGCTCCTCCTAGTGGATTTCTGACATCTGGGTCCCATGCCATTTTCAACATAGTCAATAAACGAGAGAATTGCACAACGAGCGACTGACACCAGGGACCCAGCAGCTCGCCTAGTTATTTTTGTTTTGGGTTAATTTGATAAATGCCACTCCTAATCTAGTGTATCCGAGAAATGCCACTGCAATTTCCAAACATTGAAAAATGCCATTTCATGCCATTTCTAGTGGCATTTTTCAAAGTTTGGAGTGGCGTTTTTCAAAGTTTGAAAACTGCAGTGGTGTTTTTCAAAGTGTGCAAAAATTGCAGTGGCATTTTTCAATGTTTGGAAATTGCAGTGGCATTTTTATGAATCGCCATAATTGCAGTGGCATTTATCTAATTTGTTTTTGAGACAGAAGCAGGGTGTCAACTAGGCTGTGCGGGACACTCTGGCCTGTCTAGACAGCCTTTTCTTTTATGTTTACCACATACCAGCCCAGTAGTTTTTTCTTTCTGAAAATGGCTAGCCTGGTTTTTTTGTGATTTGTCAAGTAAGTCGCTTTATCAGGCCTGTTGGGCTGCAAATCTTTCACGACAAGGAGAGCTTCATTCGGCTGGCCGAGAAAATGGCCTATTAGTAATGAGAAATGGGTTGTACATTTTTAAAACACATCAAACCAGCAATTAGTTTCAAATATCTTTTTTTCATTTCGAGATTTTAAATTGCATTGATTTTTGTGCATGGACAATTCATTGGATTTTATATTGATATACATTTATTTTTAAAATTAGTCTGAATGCGGCTCAAAATTTCGGGATTAAAAACAGTTCAGACCGCACTGACATATGCAAAATTTCGTATAATTTTTTAACCGTGGCCACAATATGGGCTGTAATGCTAACAAAAAGAATATGGGCTCCAAAAAAGTCCATAAGAATTAGCAAATGGGCTGTAAATTATTTTGAAATAATGGCAGATGGGCTATATGCTGTTTTCCACATATTTGAGGCTTTCCACAGATGGCATGTATACTGTTGGATGTCCATCCAACGGCCGTCGTGCTTCTTCAATCTCTGCTCTTCCTGCTCTAGCCACTCAAACAAGCGCTGGCGGGACTGCCTGCTCCCTCCTCCCCACGGCCGGCTGTGCTGTCGCGCAGGCCTCACCGCCCCACCGTACTCCCATTGCTGGCCTAGCCTTCACTCTACTCACCCACACCTGCTGTTATTCTCTGGCGACGACAGACGAACCAGTAATACCTCGTACAGTCGTACTCCCCTCCGCGTGGGAAACAAAAACAACTGCCGAGTCTTCCCTGCCTCCGTGTTATTCCCTTCCTAGGCCTCGCCGTTGTCCACCGCCCTGGTGCTCTCGGCGTGGCGTGGTCAACGTGGTCAACGCTCGACATGTATCTGAAGTGGACTGTACGTGGAGAGGCTGACAGCTGGGTCCACGGCCGCACGGAAGGAAATGCCTCCTTATTACGCGCAAAATAATGATTCCTCCACCTGACATCCGGGATCCACTGAAAGGGCCTCTGTATTTCGTGAAAAAACGTTACCGCCACTGACAGCTCGGACCGACCAGCTATATCTTCGCACGCAAGGAAGTGCCTCCTTATTACGCACAAAAAAAATGAATACTCCCCCTGCTAGCTAGGACCCAGTATAGTGGGCCTACTAAGTTGACGGGGACGAAGGGCTTTGTCAACTTAGTCAATATGCACGATTCCAGCTCGACTGACCGTACGATGTCCATCCAACGGCCGTAGTGCTTCTTCAACCTCTGGTCTTCTTGCTCCAGCCGCCCAAAGCAGTGCCGGTCGTGCCGCCTGCTCCTGCCTCCCATGGCCGGCTGTGCTGCCGCGGAGGCCTCACCGCCCCATACTACTCCACCGCTGGCCAGGCCATCTCTCCACTCCACTCACCCACACCCCCTGTTATTCTACGGCGACCGCAGCGCAGCCGAACCAGTGAACCCTCGTACTCCTCTCCACGTGGGCATCCACTGTCGCGTCTTCCCCGGCTCCGCATCGCCGTCCACCGCCATGGTGCTCTCGGCGTGTCGTGGTCAATGTGGTCAACGACCGAATTCCATCGGAAGAATACTGTACATGGAGAGGCTGACAGCTAGGTCCATGGCAGCCGCAAGGAAGTTCCTCCTTATTACACGGAAAATAATTATTCCTCCACCTGACAGCAGGGACCCACCAGACGCCCACCAGTATTTTGCGAAAAAAACGTTTGCCCTGATTGCTAGGACCCACCCGAGGGCCACCGTATTTCGCAAAAAAAATGTTCCCCCTGCTATCAGCTCGGACCCACCAGAAGTGCCTCCTTATTACGCATAAAAAAATGAATACCCCCTGCTAGCTAGGACCCACCTTGTTGGGAGACTGACTTGTGGGCCTACTAAGTTGACGGAGGCGGTGGGCTTTGTCAACTTAGTCAATATAAACGATTCTAGCTCCAGTGACCGTACGACGTCCATCCAATGGCCGTAGTGCTTCTTGCTCCAGCCGCCCAAAGCAGCACCGGTCTTGCCGCATGCTCCTGCCTCCCTTGGCCGGATGTGCTGCCGCGGAGGCCTCACCGCCCCTACTATTCCCACCGCTAGCCAGGCCCTGCGGCGATGGCAGCCTCACACCGCAGTCGAACCAGGGAACCCTCATACTCCTCTCCGTGCGGGCTTCCACTACCGCGTCTTCCCCGGCTCCCCGTCGTCCCCTTCCTAGGCCTCGCCGTCGTCCACCGCCCTGGTGCTCTCGGCGCGGCGTGGTCAATGTGGTCAAGGATCGACTTCCATCGGATGTGGACTGTACGTGGAGAGGCTGACAGCTGGGTGCACGTCCGCAGCAAGGAAGTGCCTCCTTATTATGCGGGAAATAATGATTCCTCCACCTGACAGCTAGGACCCAACGTACGGGCCACTGTATTTCATGAAAAAAGAGTTTCCCACTGACTACTGGGACCCACCAGCTACATCTTCGCACGCAAGGAAGTGCGTCCGGGCAAAAAAATGATTCGCCCCCTGACTGCTGGGACCCACCAGCTACATCTTCGCAGGCAAGGAAGTGCCTGACAGTCGGGACCCACCTAGTCGAAGCGTACGTAGCGTTGTCATTCTGGTCGCAAACGTGTACGTACATGTCATAGTAGAGCCGCGTACATGTCGTAGTAGAGGCGCGCACATAGCATGTACACGTACGTTCGGCGGCCAGGGTGCAAGAAAGAAAATACGGCCACGTAGGTGTACATACGGGCGGGGTCTCGAACGCCTAATCGCGCATACGTATGGCCAGGGCTCGTGTACATGGCTGGGTCGGAACAGAGAAACATCGTCCTCGTCGTGTTCATGGGGAGGCAATGGAATGCGTTGTGTTCATGGGGAGGCAACGGAATGCGTCGTGTTCATGGGGAGGCAATGAAATGCATCGTGTTCATGGGGAGGCAATGGAATGCGTCGTGTTCAGCGGGAGGCAACGGAACATGTGGGAGCCAACCGGTTGGGTCGGAACGGAATGCATGGTCATGTTCATCGGGAGGGCTTGGACGGAATAGGCGATGGAAACGAGGCCTGGCGTACCGCACAACGAAGGAAACGGACCTCCTACATACAGAACGGGGTCCTGTTGATCGGGAGGGGTCTGGCGTACCACAAAACAGAGGAAACGGACCTCCTACGGTCGAAACGGGGGTCCTGTTAATCGGGAGGGGTGTGGTGTACCGCAAAACGGACGAAATGAACTTGTGTTGGAGATCTACGGTTGAAACGGGGGTCCTGTTCATCGGGAGGGGTGTGGCGTACCGCAAAACAGGACTCCATGGGATACTGTTCATCTCCACCGTCGACCTCCTCCAGCCTGCACGGGCTACCGTCGACCTCCTCCAGCCTCCACGGGCTCCTGTTCATCCAGCCTCCACCGCGCGCTACTCCACCGGCTACTGTTGAACCACCCCTCCACGAGCACACCTCCACCGTCTACTGTTCATCCAGCCCTCCACACCACGGGGTCCTGTTCAACCACCCCTCCATGGGCACCCCTCCACCGTCTACTGTTCATCCAGCCCTCCACCACACCACGGGGTCCTGTTCATCCAGAGGCAACGCCACCGCTCACTGTTCATCCAAACCCCCCGCAACGCTCATTGTTCATCCCTGAGGCAGCATCGATCGCCTTCAGTTAGCAGTAGTAGCGAAGGAATCGCTCGATCGGGTTCAGTTAACAGCCATCGATTGATTGCTTGGGTTCAGTAACGCGTAGCCTGCAGTGCAATCGCTCGGGTTCAGTTAGAGCCCAACGCCTCGCTCGGGTTCAGTTAGAGCCAACGCCTCGCACAAACGCGCATACGTGTACGAGAGAAACGCGCATCGCTCGGCCCCCGACCTCCCACCGTAACCGGGAACTCCCCAAAATTTTCCTCCCCCTCGCTTCTACCATGGTTTTTGCCGTCAAGGACGGCCCAAAGAATGTCATGCAGCTGCGTCTCCAGCCCGCCCAGGACGAAAAGCCCATTTTCTGTCATGATTTTTTTTCATAGAAGTAGGAGCCCACCACATCTATGATTATACCGGGTTTTGCCACAATTATCGTCACAGAAGTGTCATATGTATGACAGAAAAAAAATTTGTTCGGCCCAAAATGTCACGGATGTGTCTTTTTTTGTAGTGAGTTGTCTGAGAATCTTGCTCAATTCTCTGAGGGTGGCCCTCAGGATACAAAGGTTCCTGAGTCATTTTACCACCTCTAGTCATAACTAACAACATTATCATTCTTCTTATTATTTAATTCATTAAGCAAATCATTCTAGCTTTAAGTACTTGTTCTACTTGAGTGGTAACCATAGAAGCATGTTTACTGATAAGTTTAAGTTCACCTTTAACATTAGCCATATAATCACCCAAGTGTTCAATCATATAAGCATTATGTTTCAATTGTCTACCAACATAAGCATTGAAGTTTTCTTGTTTAACAATAAAATCATCAAACTCATCTAAACATTGGCTAGCAAACTTAGTGGGAGTGATTTCAGCTTTATCATATCTATAGAGAGAATTTACCTTTACTACCTATGTCGGGTTACCAAGACCAGGTATTTCTTCAATAGGTGATGAATTAAGACCATGTATTTCTTCAACATGAGGTAAATTCTTAACATCTTCAGCTTGTATACCTTTTTCTTTCATAGATTTCTTTGCCTCTTGCATATCTTCAGGAGAGAGAAATAGAATACCCCTTTTCTTCAGAGTTGGCTTAGGATTTGGTTCAGGAAGTGTCCAATTATTTTCATTAGTCAACATATTATTCAATAGCAATTCAGCTTGATTAACAGTTCTTTCCCTATAAACACAACCATCACAACTATCCAGGTAATCTCTCGAAGCATCGGTTAGTCCATTATAAAAGATATCAAGTATTTAATTTTTCTTGAATGGATGATCAAGCAAAGCATTAACTAATTGGAGAAGCCTACCCCAAGATTGTGGGAGACTCTCTTCTTTAATTTGCACAAAATTATATATTTCCCTTAAAGCAGCTTGTTTCTTATGAGGAGGGAAATATTCAGCAGAGAAGTAGTAAATCATATCCTAGGGACTATGCACACAGCCAGGATCAAGAGAATTAAACCATATCCTAGCATCACCCTTTAATGAGAACGGAAATAATTTAAGGATATAATAGTAGCGAGTTTTCTCATCATTAGTGAACAGGGTAGCTATATCATTTAATTTAGTAAGATGTGCCACAACAATTACAGATTCATAGCCATAGAAGGGATCAGATTCAACCAAAGTAATTATATCAGGATCAACAGAGAAATCATAATCCTTATCAGTAATAAAGATAGGTGAAGTAGCATAAGCAGGATCGTATTTCATTCTAGCATTCAGAGATTTTTTTAAGCTTAGCTAATAGTTTCATAAGATAACTTCTATGATTGTAGGTAAGAATGTATCTAGGAGTTTCTTCATACATAACATAACCCTTAGGCACAACAGGCAATTCATATCTAGGGGGAGAATCTTCATCATCACTTTCATCAATATTATCTGTTCCAATAATTTCATTCTCTCTAGCCCTAGCAAGTTGTTCATTCAGAAATTCACCAAGTGGCATAGTAGTATCAAGCATACAAGTAGTTTCATCATAAATATCATGCATAGCAGAAGTGGGAACATTAATAACATGCGACAGATCAAAATTAATAGCAGAAGTAGGATTAGGTGTCGCAAACTTACTCAAAACAAAAGGAGAATCAAGTGCAGAACTAGATGGAAGTTCCTTGCCTCCCCTCGTACTTGAGGGAAAAATCTTGGTTCTTTGATCTTTCAAGTTCTTCATAATGATAAGCAGATATAAATCCTAAGTGACTCAAAGAATAGAGCTATGCTCCCCGGCAATGGCGCCAGAAAATAGTCTTGATAACCCACAAGTATAGGGGTGATACGTAAATTTTGGATCATGCTTTTATATCGATATTTATTGCATTATGGGTTGTTATTAAACATTATGTCACAATAGTTATGCCTATTCTCTCTTATTTTACAAGGTTTACATGAAGAGGGAGAATGCCGGCAGTTGGGATTCTAGGCTAGAAAAGGAGCAAATATTAGAGACCTATTCTGCACAGCTCCAAAAGTCCAGAAACTTCACGGAAGCTATCTCCAGAATATATATAAAATACCGAGCGCAAGAAGTTCCAGAGGGGGCCGCACCCTGGCCACGAGGGTGGGGGCGCGCCCCTGCCTCTTGGGCCCCCTGGTGGCCCTCCGATGCCCATCTTCTGCTATATGGAGTCTTTTGTCGAGGAAAAAAAATCAGAAGCAAGCTTTTGGGACGAGACTCCGCCGCCACAAGGAGGAACCTTCGCAGAACCAATCTAGGGCTCCGGCGGAGCTGTTTTGCCGGGGAAATTTCCCTCCGAGAGGGGGAAATCATCACCATCGTCATCACCAAAGATCCTCTCATCAGGAGGGGGTCAATCTCCTTCAACATCTTCACCAGCACCATCTCATCTCAAACCCTAGTTCATTTCTTGTATCCAATCTTTGTATCCAAACCTCAGATTGGTACCTGTGGGTTGCTAGTAGTGTTGATTACTCCTTGTAGTTGATGCTAGTTGGTTTACTTGGTGAAAGATCATATGTTCACATCCATTATGCATATTAATACCCCTTTGATTATAAACATGAATATGCTTTGTGAGTTGTTATGTTTGTTCCTGAGGACATGGGAGAAGTCTTGCTATTAGTAGTCATGTGAATTTGGTATTCGTTCGATATTTTGATGAGAGGTATGTTGTTATTTCTCTAGTGGTGTCATGTGAACGTCGACTACATGACACTTCACCATTGTTTGGGCCTAGAGGGTGGCACTGGGAAGTAATAAGTAGATGATGGGTTGCTAGAGTGATAGAAGCTTAAACCCTAGTTTATGTGTTGCTTCATAAGGGGCTGATTTGGATCCATATGTTTCATGCTATGGTTAGGTTTACCTTAATATTCTATTTGTAGTTGTTGATGCTTGCAATAGGAGTTAATCATAAGTGGGATGCTTTTCCATGTAAAGACAATACTCAAGCATCGGTCCACCCACATATCAAATTATCAAAGTACCGAACGCGAATCATATGATCATGATGAAAACTAGCTTGAAATTCCCATGTGTCCTCGGGAGCGCTTTCCTTCATATAAGAGTTTGTCCAGGCTTGTCCTTTGCTACTAAAAGGATTGGGCGATCTTGCTGCACCTTATTTACTTTTATTACTTGCTACTCATTACAAATTACCTTATCACAAAACTATCTGTTTTCGATAATTTCAGTGCTTGCAGAGAATACCTTACTGAAAACTGCTTATCATTTCCTTCTGCTCCTCGTTGGGTTCAACAATCGTACTTATCGAAAAGGCTACTATAGATCCCCTATACTTGTGGATCATCAAGAATCTTTTCTGGCGCCATTGCCGTGGAGTGAAGCGCCTTTGGTAGGTGGAACTTGGTAAGGAAAAATTTATATAGTGTGCTGAAATTTACTGTCACTTGTTACTATGGAACATAATCCTTTGATGGCCTTGTTCGGGGTATCTTCACCCCGACCGGTAGAGCAAATAGTTTCTCCTCAACCTACTGAACCTACTAAAAATGAAAACGTTTACTTCGAAATTCCTTCGGGTATGATAGAGAAACTACTAGCTAATCCTTTTGCAGGAGATGGAACATTGCATCCCGACTTACACTTAATCTATGTGGATGAAGTTTGTGGATTATATAAGCTTGTAGGTATGCCCGACGATGTTATCAAGAAGAAGGTCTTCCCTTTATCATTGAAGGGAGATGCATTGACATGGTATAGGCTATGTGATGATATGGGATCATGGGACTGTAAGTGATTGAAATTGGAATTCCATCAGAAGTTTTATCCTATGCATCTTGTTAATCGTGATCGTAATTATATATATAATTTTTGGCCTCGCGAAGGAGAAAGCATCGCCAATAGAGATACTATTTCACCAGTTGGGATTGTTAGAGATGTTGAAGTCTTGTGTGGGAAGGTTAAATATCCTGCTGATTTTCTTGTTCTTGGTTCCCCTCAAGATAGCTTTTGTCCCATTATATTTGGTAGACCCTTCTTGAATACTGGCAATGCTAAGATAGAATGCAATAAGGATATTGTTTCTGTTGGTTTAGGGGATATGTCTCATGAGTTTAATTTTGCTAAATTTCATAGACAACCCCATGATAAAGAATTGCCTAGTAAAGATGAAATTATTGGTCTTGCTTCTAATGCTGTGCCTCCTATTGATCCATTAGAACAATATTTGCTAGACCGTGAAAATGATATGTTCATGAATGAAAGAAGGGAAATAGATGAATTATTCTTTAAACAAGGACCTATTTTGAAACACAACTTTCCTGTTGAAATCCTAGGGGATCCTCCTCCACCCAAGGGTGATCCCGTGTTTGAGCTTAAACCATTACCTGATACTCTTAAATATGCTTATCTTGATGAAAAGAAAATATATCCTGTTATTGAAAACTCTGAAGAAGCACCGTGCTAGTATTGGATATACTCTTGATGATCTTAAGGGCATTAGTCCCACTCTATGTCAACACAAAATAAATTTGGAGGAAGACGCCAAACCAGTCATTGATCACCAACGACGGCTAAATCCTAAGATGAAAGAAGTGGTAAGAAAGGAAATATTAAAGCTCCTTGAGGCAGGTATAATTTATCCCGTTGCTGATAGTCAGTGGGTAAGTCATGTCCATTGTGTACCTAAGAAGGGAGGTATTACTGTTGTTCCTAATGATAAAGATGAATTGATCCCGCAAAGAATTATTACAGGTTATAGAATGGTAATTGATTTCTGCAAATTTAATAAGGCTACTAAAAAAGATCATTACCCTTTGCCTTTTATTGATCAAATGCTAGAAAGATTATCCAAACATACACAGTTTTGCTATCTAGATGGTTACTCGGGCTTGTCTCAAATACCTATGTCAGCTGATGATGAATCAAAGACCACTTTTACTTGCCCTTTTGGTACTTTTGCTTATAAACGTATGCCTTTTGGTTTATGTAATGCACCTGCTACCTTTCAAAGATGCATGATGGCTATATTCTCTGACTTTTGTGAAAAGATTTGTGAGGTGTTCATGAATGATTTCTCCGTTTATGGATCCTCTTTCGATGATTGCTTAAGCAACCTTGATCGAGTTTTGTAGAGATGTGAAGAAACTAATCTTGTCTTGAATTGGGAGAAGTGCCACTTTATGGTTAATGAAGGTATTGTCTTGGGGCATAAAATTTCTGAAAGAGGTATTGAAGTTGACAAAGCTAAAGTTGATTCTATTGAAAAGATGCCATGTCCCAAGGACATTAAAGGTAGAAGAAGCTTCCTCGGTCATGCCGGTTTTTATAGGAGGTTCATTAAGGACTTCTCAAAAATTTATCGGCCTCTGACTAATCTATTACAAAATAATATTCCTTTCGTCTTTGATGATGATTGTGTAGAAGCATTTGAAATACTTAAGAAAGCCCTGATTTATGCACCTATTGTTCAGCCACCTGATTGGAATTTACCCTTTGAAATTATGTGTGATGCTAGTGATTATGCTGTAGGGGCTGTTCTAGCGCAAAGAGTTGATAAGAAATTAAATGTTATTCAATATGCTAGTAAAACTCTAGATAATGCCTAGAGAAATTATGCTACCACTGAAAAGGAATTCTTAGCCGTTGTATTTGCTTGTGATAAGTTCAGACCTTATATTGTTGATTCGAAAGTAACTATTCACACTGATCATGCTGCTATTAAATATCTTATGGAAAAGAAAGATGCTAAACCTAGACTTATTAGATGGGTTCTCTTGCTACAAGAATTTGATTTGCATATTATTGATAGAAAGGGAGCTGAGAACCCCATTGCAGACAACTTGTCTAGGTCAGAAAATGTTCTTGATGACCCACTACCTATCGATGATAGATTTCCTGATGAACAAATAAATGTCATAAATGCTTCTCGTACTTCTCCGTGGTATGCTGATTATGCTAATTATATTGTTGCTAAATTTATACCACCTATTTTCACATACCGGCAAAAGAAAAAGTTCTTCTATGATTTGATACATTACTTTTGGGATGACCCACATCTTTATAAAGAAGGAGTGGATGGTATTATTAGACGTTGTGTACCTGATCATGAATAGGAACAGATGCTATGCAACTGTCACTCTAAAGCCTACGGAGGACACCATGCTAGAGATAGAAGTGCACACAAGGTATTGCAATCCGGTTTTTATTGGCCTACTCTCTTCAAGGATGCCCGTAAGTTTGTCTTGTCTTGTGATGAATGTGAAAGAATTGGTAATATTAGTAGACGTCAAGAAATGCCTATGAATTATTCACTTGTTATTGAACCATTTGATGTTTGGGGCTTTGATTATATGGGACCCTTTCCTTCCTCTAATGGGTATACACATATTTTAGTTGCTGTCGATTACGTTACTAAGTGGGTCGAAGCTATTCCAACTAGTAGTGCTGATCATAACACCTCTATTAAGATGCTTAAAGAAGTTATTTTCCCGAGGTTTGGAGTCCCTAGATATTTAATGACCTATGGTGGTTCACACTTTATTCATGGTGCCTTTCGTAAAATGCTTGCTAAGTATGATGTTAATCATAGAATTGCATCTCCTTATCACCCACAGTCTAGTGGTCAAGTAGAATTAAGTAACAGAGAGCTCAAATTAATTTTGCAAAATACTGGTAACAGATCTAGAAATAATTGGTCCAAGAAACTTGATGATGCATTATGGGCTTATAGAACTGCATAAACAAATCCTATGGGTATGTCTCTGTATAAAATGGTTTATGGTAAAACATGTCACTTACCTCTTGAGCTAGAACATAAGGCATATTGTTCCATTAAAGAGCTCAATTATGATTTCAAACTTGTCGGTGAGAATATGTTATTGGACATTAGCTCACTTGATGAATGGAGAACCCAGGCTCATGAAAATGCCAAGCTGTTTAAAGAAAAATTTAAAGATGGCATGATAAAAGGATACAAAAGCGTGATTTCAATGTAGGTGATTATGTATTGCTATACAACTCTCATTTAAGATTTTTTGCAGGCAAACTTCTCTCTAAATGGGAAGGTCCTTACGTTATCGAGGAGGTCTATCGTTCTAGTACCATAAAAATCAACAACTTCGAAGGCACAAATCCGAAGGTGGTGAACGGTCAAAGAATTAAACATTATATCTCAGGTAATCCCATAAAATGTTGAAACTAATGTTATTGAAACCATAACCCCATAGGAATACATAAGGGACACTTTCCGGATCGTTTCAGACTCCGAAAAGGAACAGGTACGTGGTACGGTAAGTAAACCGACTCCAAAATAGTTCTAATGGCAATATTTCTTTGTTTTGGAATATTTAAGAAAATAGGAAAATAAGAAGCAGACCGGAAAGGACACGAGGCTTCCACGAGGGTGGGAGGCGCGCCCTACCCCCCTGGGCGTGCCCCCCTGCCTCGTGGGCACCTCATGCTCCTTCCGGACTCCGTTTTCTTGCACGATACTTCTTTTGGTCTGTAAAAATTCATTATATAATCTCCCGAAGGTTTTGACCACCGTATCACGCAAATATCCCTTGTCTTTGTTTTGAGCTGTCTTCTGTCAGGGTTGTCAAGGCCAGGCATCATGTCATCCCCCTTCTCCAACAATGGTGACAAGGATGCTTGGCTAATGAAGATAGATCTGAAGACGGAAGAACCTATGGAGATCAACAAGGATGAAGGGATCAAGAAGGCCACGGAGGACCAAGTTCCGATAGCAGAGGACACCCTTCGACTTGACCACAATCTTCTTACTCCAACTGAGATTGAAGCTTTCGAGATGATTGAGTTATCTCGTATACAAAACAAGTATCTCACACGTGAAAATATTTTGTTCAAGGAGCATATCATCACACTCAAGGGAATTATCCGCAAGTTGGAGGACCTCTTACGCTCGATGTGCGACTATCCATCATCAACAACTCCACCTTCTTCACCAACAAAGAAAGAAATATAATCACATTGGTATGGGCACTCCCCTTGGCAACTGCCAAGCTTGGGGGAGTGCCCCGGTATCGTATCACCATCACTTTTATCTTTACTATTTTTCTTAGTTCGATCCTTTTGATAATATCTTGATCTAGTAGAATAAAGTTTTAGTATGATTTAGTTGTGAGTTTTGCTTTATGATCCTTCTATGTAATTGAGTCTGTGAGCTATAGTGTTGAGTCAAGGGCTTGACTATTTTGCTATTATCTTAAGGAATAAAATAAAAATAAAGAATAAAAATAAATAAAGAGATCATATGGATCTTATGGAGAGTAATGAGCTCACATATAAAGAGTATGATGAATAAAAGTTGTTGAGAGTTGACAAACATAGTTTTGGTCATCATTGCAATTAATAGGAAGTAATAAAGAAAGAGAGGTTCACATATAAATACACCATCTTGGACATCTTTTATGATTGTGAGCACTCATTAAAGTATGACATGCTAAGAGTTGACATTGGACAAGGAAGACAACGTAATGGGTTATGTTTTCTTACATCTGAGATAAATTATATTGTCATGGATTATCCAACATGTTGAGCTTGCCTTTCCCTCTCTTGCTAGCCAATTCCTTTGCACCAAGTAGAGATACTAGTTGTGCTTCCAAATATCCCTAAACCCAGTTTTGCCATGAGAGTCCACCATATCTACCTATGGATTGAGTAAGATCCTTCAAGTAAGTTGTCATCGGTGCAAGAAATAAAAATTTCTCTCTAAATATGTATGACTTATTAGTGCGGAGAAAATAAGCTTTGTACGATCTTGTGATATGGAGGAAATAACAGCGACGGACTGCATAATAAAGGTCCATATCACAAGTGGCAATATAAAGTGACGTTCTTTTGCATTAAGATTTTTTGCATCCAACCATAAAAGCGCATGACAATCTCTGCTTCCCTCTGTGAAGGGCCTATCTTTTAATTTTATCTTCTACCTTACATAAGAGTCATGGTGATCTTCACCTTTCCTTTTTACATTTTATCCTTTGGCAAGCACAATATGTTGGAAAGATCTTGATATATATAGCTAATTGGATGTGAGTCTCCATGAACTATTATTGTTGACATTACCCTTGAGGTAAAATGTTGGCAGGCAAAACTATAAGCCCCTATCTTTCTTTGTGTCCGATTAAAACTTCATACCCATAAATATTGCATGAGTGTTAGAAATTGTGAAAAGCTCTTATATTGACTCTTTCCTATGTTATGACAAATTGCAATTGCCTCAATGACTGAGATTAGAGTTTGTTGGTTCTCAATGAAGTTTATGATTCATACTTGAAATTGTGATTGAATTATTATTTTAGCATAAGAGATCATATGACAATATATATATATATATGTTGCTGATCTAAGAATGATCATGATGCCCTCATGTCTGTATTTTATTTTTATCGACACCTCAATCTCCAAACATGTGGACATATGTTTCGATTCCGGCTTTCGTTTGAGGACAAGCGAGGTCTAAGCTTGGGGAGTTGATACGTCCATTTTGCATCATGCTTTTATATCGATATTTATTGCATTATGGGCTATTATTAAACATTATGTCACAATACTTATGCCTATTCTCTCTTATTTTACAAGGTTTACATGAAGAGGGAGAATGTCAGCAACTGGGATTCTGGGCTGGAAAAGGAGCAAATATTAGAGACCTATTCTATACAGCTCGAAAAGTCCTGAAACTTCACGGAAGCTATTTCTAGAATATATAAAAAATACTGAGCGCAAGAAGTTCCAAAGGGGGGCCACACCCTGGACACAAGGGTGGGGGCGCGCCCTACCCCCTGGGCGCGCCCCCTGCCTCGTGCGCCCCTTGGTGGCCCTCCGATGCCCATCTTCTGCTATATGGAGTCTTTGTCGAGGAAAAAAATCAGAAGCAAGCTTTCGGGACGAGACTCCGCCACCACGAGGCGGAACCTTGGCGGAACCAATCTAGGGCTCCGGCGGAGCTGTTCTGCCGGGGAAACATCCCTCTGTTAGGGGGAAATCATCACCATTGTCATCACCAACGATCCTCACATCGGGAGGGGGTCAATCTCCATCAACATCTTCACCAGCACTGTCTCATCTCAAACCCTAGTTCATCTCTTGTATCCAATCTTTGTATCCAAACCTCAGATTGGTACTATGGGTTGCTAGTAGTGTTGATTAGTCCTTGTAGTTGATGCTACTTGGTTTACTTGGTAAGAGATCTTATGTTCAGATCCATTATGCATATTAATACCCCTCTGATTATGAACATGAATATGCTTTCTGAGTAGTTAAGTTTGTTCTTGAGGACATGGGAGAAGTCTTGCTATCAGTAGTCATGTGAATTTGGTATTCGTTCGATATTTTGATGAGATGTATGTTTTTATCCCTCTACTGGTGTCATGTGAACGTTGACTACATGACACTTCATCATTGTTTAGGCCTAGAGGGAGGCATTGGGAAGTAAAAAGTAGATGATGGGTTGCTAGAGTGACATAAGCTTAAACCCTAGTTTATGTGTTGCTTCGTAAGGGGCTGATTTGGATCCATATGTTTCATGTTATGGTTAGGTTTACCTTAATACTTTTGTTGTAGTTGCAGATGCTTGCAATAGGGGTTAATCAAAATTGGGATGCTTATCCAAGTAAGGATAGTACCCAAGCACCGGTCCACCCACATATCAAATTATCAAAGTACCGAATGTGAATCATATGATTGTGATGAAAAGTAGCTTGACTATAATTCCCACGTGTCCTCGGGAGTGCTTTCCTTCATATAAGAGTTTGTCCAGGCTTGTCCTTTTCTACCAAAAGGATTGGGCGATCTTGCTGCACCTTATTTACTTTTGTTACTTGCTACTCGTTACAAATTACCTTATCACAAAACTATTTGTTACCGATAATTTCAGTGCTTGTAGAGAATACCTTACTGAAAACTGCTTATCATTTCCTTCTGCTCCTCGTTGGGTTCGACACTCTTACTTATCGAAAAGGCTATGATACATCCCCTATACTTGTGGGTCATCAAGGGGACCACAACAGTTTTCGAGGGTAGAGTATTCAACCCAAATTTATTGATTCGACACAAGGGGAGCCAAAGAATATTTTCAAGTATTAGTAGCTGAGTTGTCAATTCAATGACACCTGGAAACTTAATATCTGCTGCAAAGTATTTAGTAGCAAAGTAATATGGTAGTAGTGGTAACGGCAGCAAAAGTAAATTTTTTGGGTTTTGTAGTGATTGTAGTAAATAAGCGAAGAACAATATATGAAAAGCTCGTAGGCATTGGATCGTTGATGGAGAATTATGTCAGATGCGATCGACATGCAACAGTTATAACATAGGGTGACACAGAACTTGCTCCAGTTCATCAATGTAATGTAGGCATGTATTCAGAATATAGTCATACGTGCTGATGGAAAATAACTTGCATAACATCTTTTGTCCTACACTCCCATGGCAACGGGGTCCTATTGGAAACTAAGGGATATTAAGGCCTCCTTTTAGTAGAGTACCGGACCAAAGCATTAACAAATAGTGAATACATGAACTCATCAAACTACCGTCATCACCGGGAGAGGTTCAGATTATTGTCACTTCGGGGTTGCCGGATCATATCACATAGTAGGTAACTACAGACTTGCAAGACAGGATCAAGAACTCACATATATTCATGAAAACATAGTAGGTTCAGATCTGAAATCATGGCACTCGGGCCCTAGTGACAAGCATTAAGAATAGCAAAGTCATAGAAACATCAATCTCAGAACATAGTGGATACTAGGGATCAAACCCTAACAAAACTAACTCGATTACATGATAAACTCATCCAACCCATCACCGTCCAGGAAGCCTACGATGGAATTACTCATGCACGGCGGTGAGCATCATGAAATTGGTAATGGAGAAAGGTTGATGATGACGATGGCGATGGTTTCCCCTCTCCGGAGCCCCGAACGGACTCCAGATCAGCCCTCCCAAGAGAGTTTAGGGCTTGGCAGTGGCTCCGTATCGTAAAACACGATGAATCCTTCTCTATGGTTTTTTCTCCCCGAACACGAATATATGGAGTTGGAGTTGAGGTCGGTGGAGTGTCAGGGGGCCCACGAGACAGGGGGGCGCGCCCCCACCCTCATGGACAGGGTGTGGCCCCCCTGACGTGGATCTTTTCGTCAGTATTTTTTATATATTCCAAAAATAATCTCCGTTGATTTTCAGGTCATTCCGAGAACTTTTATTTCTACACAAAAATAACACCATGGCAATTCTGCTGAAAACAACGTCAGTCCGGGTTGGTTCCATTCAAATCATGCAAGTTGGAGTCCAAAACAAGCGCAAAAGTGTTTGGAAAATTAGATACGACGGAGACGTATCAGTATTCGAGGATGGATTAAAGGGAAAGAGGTCACCTTTAGGAGTTTCTCGAAGATGTTGGAGTTGCACATCATGTATGCCTTGACATAACCAACATGTCTCGTCATGGTACTACCTTGTGGATCCTTCAAAATGAGAGAACATGACAAACACTCAGAAAAACAAATGCGGTTAGTGCAAATGCAACACATATCATTCATGTGGTGAAATACCCAACAAGTGTTTTAATCACTCTTATTCTAATAAAGGACAAGGGGACATGGCATCGTATGTATGTATATGATGCTAGCACACCCAAATAGATTAAGCTCAATCAAACAAGCATGCTTCACAAGTAATATGTACAAGTCTCCAAGATCAATAAGCATAGCATGGTTGCACTCACTACAAGTGGATATGAGAGAGACAACTAATCGAGACAAGCGACAACGATCAAGATATATCACGTGAGAGGCATGAACATATAGGCTATCAGCCCAATGAAACAAGCAAGAATATATCATGGGTGATGCAACCAAGCAAGAAATCACATGAATCAAGTCAAGCAAGGTAGTAGTGCGAAGATGCAACATACTAGAGGTAATCATGACAGTTGTGTCATGGGTGTAAATAGTGAGCATATATAATGGACATGACATATCACAATCATGAAAACAAGATAGGAACATAGTATCATCATTGCATTGGCGAGAGGTTATATGTAAATGGCAACGGAACATCATGACACTCCCAACACAACAAGCATCAATAGCATGGGGCACAAAGAAATCTTGGTAATAGCTACTAGCATCTCCACCGAGCATGCAAATACACATAGGAGTAGCATAATGGTGAATCATGGGTAAATGCAAGCAAGGGTCACAATTGCATGGCAAAGTCATGTAAAGAGGCATAACATGCAAAGTGGACACGATAGAATGGGCATAAGGTGACAAGTGGTAAATAGCCCATAGCCGTGTGAGAGCCAAGTAAAAGAAGTGCGCGTAGTAGTTGCATGAAGAGAACGGTGGTAAGGACAATCCACGTGATCCCAAATCTTCGTTGCTCTCAAGAGATGGTTTCGTCAACTCATGGGATTGTGAGGTTGACGAGTATTTATGCATACCTACACAAAACAAAGGCAAAGGGAAAATTGTGTGTGCATGGTATATGTACACATCATCCATCATGATGCGCACATGTATGTGTTGGTTAGCACAAAATAGACAATGCTCAAATAAATGAGATGCGTGATACAGAAACATGTCATCCATCATGATAGGTTTGTTATTATGTATAGCATAATGGAGACTCAAATTGTGGAATGCATCACGAGAAACATGTAGAGCGTTGTTATTCGTGGAATGCATATGGTGCACACAATCGTAGGAATCTTGCAAAGTATGGAATGCATCAAAATGTCCTAATATGTATGAGGAAACTATGGGGGTCTCCTCATGAGCATTAGTGAAAACATAAAATGGAGAATATTGACAACATCGGAAACAAAGCATATCAGGAACAATGTGATCATAGCATGGCATAGTAGATGAATTGCGCAGATCATGTAAAGCTAGCATGGCAATATCATCACATGGAAAACAAAAGCCAATGACCATCATCTCGTCATCTATGCCATAAGTGAAAATGGGATTTATTATAATGGGGCATGCATAGTTACTATGTTGAGATTGAAATGATGCAATGTGGGAGATCTCACTCATAGCATATGACAAGTTTAAAGGGTTGTCGAACATTGTGTGACCAAAAGAATTTTCACATGATATCCTATGGAGCATAGCATCACAGCTAGGAAACTCAACATGCTCATCATCATATGCATCATAAATTGGTAAGTCAAGGCATGAGGAAGTCGCACTAGCATGAAGCATGGAAATAGGTGTGTCAACATCATGCATGCAATCATTGGTAAGATAGTCCGCTCATGGGACAAGAGGAGCACCATCACCTGTTACCTTTGGAGCATTGCTCATGTGTTGTAGGTGAGGTGTTGAAGACCAAGTCATGGTCATCTTCATCTTGATGGAACCATGTGGGGGGTGCATCATCGTCCTCCATGGCCACTGTCATCTCCATTGGAGGTATTGACTCATCGAGGTTAGGCATGTCGTCATGTGGGAGACCTAGCACCAAAGAAGAAAACACACTTGGAGTAGGGGTTAAGTCGCTAGAAATCATAGTGGCCTATCATGCCCATCACCTACCTCACCCACTAAGTTTTGTCACTCTCTCACTCCCAATATGATGCTCTCAATCATATGGTTGGGGGAGTCACTCAAATGGCTCTCAACCTCACATAGGATGTGTGGCGTGCTCTCAAGTGTGAGGCTAGTGGTGGTCACACTCATCTTCTCATAGGAAATGCTCTTAATGCACATATGGTGGAGTCTCTCATGTCACTCATGTTGTGGTGGCTCTCCTCACATGGAAATTGGGGCATCTCATCATATATGGGTGTCGGGAGAGATGTGGGTGCAAAAGTCTCCATGCTCAACTCCTATTGCCGCCTTGGTTGAACGGATAGTCCCATGCTCAACCTCCTCATCCATAACGCCTCCAAAGATGAATGTTGTAGGATGTGGCAAAAGATCACTCTCCTCCGATATCAAAGAGAAGATCTCATGTGCGCTCGCGTAGCTTGACTCGGAGTAGGAGTCATATATGGGCACCATCTTCATGTTGTTGAAGAGGTCCGTGCTTGTCACCGTGGTCGAAGGGGATGGCCCTTGCTCGACCTTCTTGTCACCATATTGTTGTTGGAGGCCCATATGATGTGGCACCTCGCAGCTCGTCTCCATGACCGAAAGGAATTTCCCATGCTTGGTCATCTTCCTTGAGGGTCTTCCAAAGATGGAAGTGTCGCCCTCGCTTATAGGTGGTCGCCTTCTTGTTGCACCTGTCGATGTATGCGGACTCATGGGAAGTAGGCGAAGATGTCGTATGTCCAAAGGCGAATATGCCTTGATAGCACTTGGGAAAGATGACGAAGTGGTGGTGGTAGTCATAGCTTCCTCTTTGGTGCTGCTTGCTTCACGGTCTTCTCTTGTGCTCATGAAGTTTGGTCGTAGCTTGATGTACTGCTTGTTGGGACTTGTAGGTTTGCGTGTTTCAAGAATCTTCATGTGGATGGTGTCATTGTCTTTCTTGAGCTCATAGGATATGTCGTTCATCATCGTCGTGTACATGATGCTTGGAGGTGACTTTCCCTTCATGACGATGCGGATAACGACTATGATGGTGGTCGACATGTAGATGTGGACGTGGCCGAATTGCACTTGCATTGCTTGGGCGCTTCGAGGATGGTCGACTTGATCGGCGTCGCCTTGAAGATGATGAAGGGGAAGAGCGGTTGAACAAGAAGGCCTGAATCTCCTCCATCATTGCATCTCCCTCCTCGTTTTGTGCGGAAAGCTTGTTGTCGAAGTAGTCCCTTCTCCTTACTTCGGAATGTCGTAAGTCGGGGGTGATGTTGTCGATGACTTGCATTGCTCGTTGTAGTCCGAAGTGGGGAGTTTTGGTGTTCTAGTTGTTCGCGTCGCGTTGTTGTGGAAGACGGAGATGAAATGCCTTGCCTATCCATCACAAAGACTCGAGAAAATATGAGTGGAAGAAAGGAGAGAACTATACCAAACATACCTTGACTAATGTTGAGAATGGATCAATGATCACTCAATAGTGTAACAAGGAAATAGCACAATTGGTACCGATCTCATCGATTCTCACACCTACACAAGTAAAGCTTTGGGTGGATCTTGGTGAGGATAGTGGCACAAAAATTTGATGAAAAATGTTAGCAAGAGTCAAAAAATGCTGAAAGAGATTCACAAATTTGCCAGCGAAGCAAGTAGACCAATAGCAATATGTGGCACATGGAAATGCACACACGGATATATAAATGGGGTCGTGCAACAAAGGAATGAGCTCAGAATGTGGAATCCACGAAAATGCTCTTGTTGCACAACTCTAGAGAGACGCTAGAACGATTGCTCAGTAGGCGGATACGACACTTGTGCACAACCTATAGGAGACAAATATGCAACGACTTCTATCCCAATTATGCTATGTATATATGGTTCCCGACGTTTCTCTCAAGATGATCGGATATGACAATCTTATATGCAATGTGGTATGATGTTATGGCTCTTTTTTACAAGCTCTTTGCTCTCTTTTTCTTTTTCTTGAATGCTTATTTTTTTGTATGGCCACAATGCGAAATGCACGAACTAAGATAGCAATTGTATATATGCAGGAACAAACTTGTGGCACAAGAGATGATATGATGATACCAATATGATATGGTATGTATGTAATGGAAGGTGTAGACCAATGATCACTAATGTGCACAAGTAGCATTGCCGGCAATACTCAATGGCTAGTCTCGATAGGTAAGTGACGCAAAATGGGCTAGGGGTTAACAGTGCAATTGCAAGGAGAATGTACAGTGACAGGATACCACGATACAAAGATGATATGGAGGTTACCATCCGTGGCGATGATGAGTGGTGGTGTGCTTGATGTAGACCGGTTCCTAGTTAGCCGTAACACCCTAGGAAATGGAAAAACCACGAACTCAAATTCTCAAATTTTAAATGGTGGTAGAAGTAATGCGGTGGTGGTTGCGAAAGTATTGGTGAAACCCGGTAAAAATGGGTGAAGGTGGCGGAAGGGTACGATGGGATATATACGATGTCGGAGTTGGAAGCACGGTCCCTAAGTAGCCAAAACACCATAGGAAACACAACTCGCAACACAAACAAAATTGGGTTAAGTTGGTGTGGCGGAAGTGTATGGTCGGCAAGGTTATGCAGAAGTTATGGTGGTGGCTGATGAATAAGTAACCATACCTAAGTAGTCGTAACACCTTAGGAGACACAAATCACTACTCAAGCAACCACAAATGCTATGGCAAGCAAAAAGGGTTAGCTTGTGGAAGTTGGTGGTGGTAATGTGGATGACGTGGTCAAGGCTCTAGGCAAAGATGCCAAAGTTCCAAAAAATTGATGGATTCAAACTATGTTGGAACCTATCTATATAGATGGTAGGTATAAATAGCTATCCAACGAGCTAAAGAACGTCAAAATCGGACTCCGGATGAATTAGTTATGAACAAGACGGTTAATCGGCCGAGGCTGAAACTGGGAGGGGCGGTTCTAGCGCTCGTGAGGGCAGTTGTACCACCTTGGGGCCGGTTGTACCGCTTTTATCGGGAATTTCTCAGATTTGGATACCGGATGGATTTGGGGCGGAGATGGATGATTTTGGGGGCAAAATTGCGGAGATTTCGTGGATGGAAGGTGGGGAAACTTATGGGGAAACTAGATCCACTCAAAACACAATGACTACATTGTTTAACACTTCGCTGAATCCGCTTCTCCATCATCTCCTTCATGAAAACCACGCATTGCTTCTGCCATTGTTCAGCCTCAAGAGGGACGCACATCGCCTTGGTACATCATGACACGTGGGACCGCATGACAGGCCATGCTCCCCCGCCCACCGCTCGGTAAAATCACCTCATTTTTACTAATATAGATACTACTATCTTTTTAGATCAATATAGTCAGGATTCACCAAGGAGCAAAACCAAGTGGTAGGCTGCTCCTGTCGCATTGGCGTAGCAACTCAGCAGGGTCAGTCCGCACACGAAATGGCGACACACTTACAGGACCCCTTTGGCTGACATGTGGCTCATCCACCATCTTGTTCCATGTGCGATGCACCAAATTACAGTTCAGAGCTGCGATTGGACTTGGAGGCACCCCGGTCCTAGCGTCGCAATAGTAGTAAATGAGCGATGAGAGTTCAAATCACAAAGGCCCACCTTTCCCGCATTAAACTGGATGGACAAAGCAACCATCATTTCACTCTAGGGCGCAAGAGCATAAAGAAGAAAGAAAACCACTGATGTGAGTGGCAGCTACCTAGGGCACCCTAGGGTAGGAGCCTCCACTACAAATCCGCTTCTGCCTCGTCCTCTTGAAGAAAATTGTGGATGTAGGTTCCACCAAAACGCAATGACACATGGGCCCCGCATTTTAATATACCCTCGGTCGCGTGAAATTTGCTACCCAACATAATGCATAAAAAGTTCCTCCAAAAACATCTATAACTAATGGGAAGTGAATGTATGCTTAGAATGAAAAAAAATATGAAAATGTAATACAAAGAGAAAAAAATATTGGAGTTAAAAGAATGACATTTCTAACAAAAATGTGAATGTGAACTACATATGTGTGAACGTGACCAACACATATATTGTCAATACAAAATCTATGCAAGAAATAACTTATGAGTATCATGCACGAATTGATGATGTGTGGCTTGCATGCATAGAGTATAAATACAATGTAATTTATGACTTGCATGCATGACGTGTTCATGTGCCATAGTTGCATCTCCAGAAAAAAGCTAGTGGGTTGTACTAGCTAGGAATAGATATGGAAGTTGTAGGGAAAGACATGACATGTATCTCAATTCCTATGAGTAGGGATTGGAAAAGAGATGTCATTTGGTTCACATCATAGGAACTTCTGTATTGAATCTAGAGATGACATGTATCTCAATTCCTATGACGAGGGATTGGAAAAGAGATGTCATTTGGTTCACATCATCGGAACTTTTCTATTGAATCTAGGCTAATGTTTATTTTTCTTTGAAACTGTGGGAGTATAGGAATCCATTCATATGAACCAAGTGGCTCTAAAGCTACTAGTAACGTACACGTGCATTTGCACGCATGAGATTTGGCAACCAAATTATGAATAAATACCACACTATAGCATGTAATCTTAGAGTCATATATGCATGATGTAGACGCTTGTTTTTCTCAAAAAGTTATGTTTATCGATGCATTAATTACAACGAATGCATGCATGACCACTAAATTTCCATGAACTTCTACATGCATTGGTGAGTTTTCTCTTGATAGTACTTGCATCGGGTGATTTATTGCACCTCAAAATCCAAACATGTGATGGTAAGTACTACTACCTTCATCCTCGTTTATAGGTCACCTTTGTAGTTTGTGCCAAATTTTAACCAAATATTTAGCTAACAAAATGTTAATGCATGTCAACAAAAATTATATCGTTGGATTCATATTTGAACATAGTTTTCAATGATGTAATTTTTGTTAACATGCATGAACATTTTGTTAGTTCAATCTATAGTCAAAACTTGACACATAATACAATGGGGACCAATAAACCATTACGGAGGTAGTAGTAGTAGAATTGAGACTTATAATACGGGAAAACAATTATTTTAGATGATCCCTATAAACTTGAAAGGAGGGAGTAGTAAGTAGTACTACCTCCATAGTGGCTACGTACTCCGTAAAATCAGATTCTCCCAAAACTAAGTCGCTCAACCTTTAGTTGCTTGTTTCCCTTCCTGCCTCATTGCCTCGAATAGACTATGCCAAGCTCCCCTGCCTACCGTGTGGGAATATACCCACCCTCACCTTTTTAAGTCCGAGTTTGTATCGATGGATCTCGCGAAGCAGCAAAAACCAAGTCGTGTCTTGTACTCCTCCGTCGTACTATACTAAAAGAGTGGGGACGCTCACTTTCATGAATGTTGTACTTCCTCTCGCCGACATGTGGGACATATAGCAACCGGGTTGACGTGTCATGCACCAAATAATAGTGCAGAACAGCAGGGGGGCGCACCACAGTCGTAGCGCCCCAGTAGTAGTAATGAGCAATGAGATATCAAATCACAAAGCCTCACCTTTCCCCCAGACGGAGGAAGCAACCATTATTTAACACTTCATTGAATCCGCTTCTCCATCATCTCATTCATGAAAACCACGTATTGTTTCTGCCATTTTTCTATCTCAAGAGGGATGCGCATCGCCTTGGTACATCATGACACGTGGGACCGCATGGCAGGCCATGCCCCCCGCCCACTGCTCGGTAAAGTCACCTCATTTTTACTAATCTAGATACTACTATCTTTTCAGATCAATATAGTCAGGATACACCAAGGAGAAAAACCAAGAGGTAGGCTGCTCCTATCGCGTTGGCGTAGCAACTCAACAAGGTCAGTCCACACAAGAAATGGTGACACACTTACAAGACCCCTTTGGCTGACATGTGGCTCATCCACCGTCTTGTTCGACGTGCGATGCACCAAATTACAATTCAGAGCAGCGGTTGGACTTGGAGGGAGCCCGGTTAAAGCATCGCAATAGTAGTAAATGGGCGATGAGAGGTCAAATCACAAAGCCTCACCTTTCCCGCATTAAGCTGGACGGACAAATCAACCATCGTATTACTCTAGGGCGCAAGAGCATAAAGAAAAAAGAAAACCAATGATGCGTGTGGCATCTACCTAGGGCGCCCTAGGGTAGGAGCCTCCACTACAAATCTGCTTCTCCCTCATCCTCTTGAAGAAAATTGTGGACGTAGGTTCAACTGAAACACAATGACGCATGGGCCCCGCATTTTGATATACCCATGGCCGCGTGAAATTTGCTACTCAAAATAATGCATAAAAAGTTCCGCCAAAAACATGTATAACTATTGGGAAGTGAATGTATGCTTAGAATGAAAATAAAATTAAAATGTAATACAAAGAGAAAAAATGAATTGTAGTTAAAAGAATGACATTTCGAACAAGAATGTGAGTGTGAACTACATATGTGTGCACGTGACCAACACCTATATTGTCAATAATACAAAATCTAATGCAAGAAATAACTAATGAGTAACATGCATGAATTGATGATGTGGTGCTTGCATGCATAGAGTACAAAATCAATGATAATTATGACTTGCATGCATGATGTGTTCATGTGCCATAGTTGGATGTCCAGAAAAAAAAACTAGTGGGTTGTACTAGCTCGGAATAGGTATGAAAGTTGCAGGGAAAGAGATGACATGTATCTCAATTACTATGAGTCGGGATTGGAAAAGAGATGTCATTTGGTTCACATCATAGGAACTTTTCTATTGAATCTAGGCTAATGTTTATTTTTCTTTGAAATTGTGGGAGTATATGAATCCATTTATCTGAACTAAGTGGCTCTAAAGCTACAAGTAAGGTACACGCGCATTGCACACATGAGATTTTGCAACCAAATTATGAATAAATACCACACTATAGCATGTAAGCTTTGATTCATATATGCATCTCAAAAAGTTTTGTTTATCGATGCATTAATTACAACGAATGCATGCATGACCACTAATTTCCATGAACTTCTACATGCATTGGTGAGTTTTCTCTTGATAGTGCTTGCATTGGGTGATTTAATGCACCTCAAAATCCAAACATGTGATGTTAAATACTACTACATTCATCCTTGTTTATAGGTCACATTTGTAGTTTGTGCCAAATTTTGACCAAAGATTTAGCTAACAAAATGTTAATGCATGTCAACAAAAATTATATCGTTGGATTCGTATTTGAACATGGTTTTCAATGATATAATTTTTGGGAACATGCATTAACATTTTGTTAGTTCAATCTATAGGAAAAATTTGACACATAATACAATGGGGACCAATAAACTAGGACGGAGGTAGTAGGATAATTGAGACTTATAATACGGAAAAAAAAATTTAGATGTTCCCTATAAACTGGAAAGGAGGGAGTTGTTAGTAGTACTACCTCCATAGTGGGTACGTACACCGTAAAATTAGATTGTCCGAAAACTAAGTCGCTCAACCTTTATTTGTTTTTTCCCTTCTTGCCTCATTGCCTTGAACAGACTATGCCAAACTACCCTGCATACCGCACAGGACAATACACAACCTCGCCTTTTTTTAGTATGGGTTTGTATCGATGGATCACGCGAATCAGCGAAACCAAGCCGTGTCTTGTACTCCTCTATCGTACTGTACTAAAAGAGTGGAGACGCCCGCTTTCATGTATGTTCTACTTCCTGTCTCCGACATGTGGAACATATAGTTGTTGGGGAACGCAGCATTTCAAAAAAATTCCTACAATCACGCAAGATTTATCTAGGAGATGCATTGCAACGAGAGGGGATAGTGTGTCTACGTACCCTCATAGACCGAAAGCGGAAGCGTTTAGTGACGCGGTTGATGTAGTCGAACGTCTTCACGACCCAACCAATCAAGTACCAAACACACAGCACCTCCGCTATCTGCACACGTTCAGCTCGGTGACGTCCCTCGTACTCTTGATCCAGCTGAGGCCGAGGGAGAGTTTCGTCAGTGTGACGGCGTGGTGATGGTGATGATGAAGTTACCGACGCAGGGCTTCGCCTAAGCACTACGACAATATGACCGAGGTGGAAAACTGTGGAGGGGGGCACCGCACACGGCTAAGAGATTGTCTATTGTGCCTTTGGGTGCCCCATCCCCACGTATATAAAGGAGGGGGAGGAGGAGCCTGACCAAGGTGGAGGCGCGCCATGGGGGGAGTCCTACTAGGACTCCAAACCTAGTAGGATTTGCCCCCCCTTTCCTATTCCAAGTTGGAGAAGGGGAGAAGGAGGAGGAGGAGAGAAGGAAGGAGGGGGCGCGCCGCCCTTCCCCTTGTCCAATTCGGATTAAGGCAAGGGGGGCGCGTTCCACCTCCTAGCCAGCCCTCTCTCTTCTCCACTAAGGCCCATGAGGTCCAATAGCTTCCCGGGGGGGGGGGGTCCAGTAACCCCCTGTACTCTGAAATGACCCGAACCGTTCCAGTGTCCGAATGTAACCTTCCAATATATGAATCTTTATGTCTCGAACATTTCGAGACTCCTCGTCACGTCCGTGATCTCATCCGGGACTCCGAACAATCTTCGGTCATCAAATCACATAAACTCATAATACAAATCGTAATCGAGCGTTAAGCGTGCGGACCCTACGGGTTCGAGAACTATGTGGACATAACCCAGACACATCTCCGGTCAATAACCAATAGCGGAACCTAGATGCTCATATTGACTCCTAAATATTCTACGAAGATCTTTATCGGTCAAACCGCATAACAACATACGTTGTTCCCTTTGTCATCGGTATGTTACTTGCCTGAGATTCGATCATCGGTATCATGATACCTTGTTCAATCTCGTTACCGACAAGTCTCTTTACTCATTCCGTAATGCATCACCCCATGACTAACTCATTAGTCACATTGCTTGCAAGGCTCATAGTGATATTCATTACAGAGAGGGCCCAGAGAAACCTCTCCGAAACATGGAGTGGCAAATCCTAATCTCGATCTATCCAACTCAACAAACACCATCGGAGACACCTGTAGAGCATCTTTATGATCACCTAATTACGTTGTGACGTTTGATAGCACACAAAGTGTTCCTCCGGTATTTGGGAGTTGCATAATCTCATAGTCATAGGAACATGTATAAGTCATGAAGAAAGCAATAGCACTAAACTAAATGATCATAGTGCTAAGCTAAAGGATGGGTCTTGTCCATCACATCATTCTCTAATGATATGATCCCGTTCATAAAATGACAACACATGTCTATGGCTAGGAAACTTAACCATCTTTGATAAACGAGCTAGTCTAGTAGAGGCATATTAGGGACACTCTGTTTGTCTATGTATTCACGCATGTACTAAGTTTCTGGTTAATACAATTCTACCATAATAATAAACATTTATCATGATATAAGGAAATATAAATAACAATTTTATTATTGCCTCTAGGGCATATTTCCTTCAGTCTCCCACTTGTAGTAGAGTCAATAATCTAGATTACACAATAATGAGTCTTGGTTCTGATCATGTTTTGCTCATGAGAGAGGCTTAGTCAACGGGTCTGCAACATTCAGATACGTATGTATCTTGCAAATCTCTATGTCTACCTCCATGACTTGATCGCAGATGGAATAGAAGGGTCTCTTGATGTGCTTGGTTCTCTTGTGAAATCTGGATTCCTTTGCCAAGGCAATTGCACCAGTATTGTCACAATAGATTTTCATTGGACCCGATGCACTTGGTATTACACCTAGATCGGTGTCGGGGTAAATCGACACCTATGGGATCACTGGGATCCCTTCTACGGTTGGCGGGCACGTGATTGTGGAAAGAGAGGGTTTGATAGGAAGCACACGGATCATTTACCCAGGTCCGGGCCCCGAGGATGCGTAAAACCCTAGTCCTGCTTTGGTGGATGTATTGAGAGTGTTCTTGTGTTCTTGGGCTAGCTACAAGGTGCAACTTTGCCCAAAAGATCTGAATCCTCCTCCTGGTCGCCTCGGGCCTACTTTTATAAGAAAAAGGGGTTGTCAAAGTGGCACACAGGAGGTGGAAAGATGTATAGTGGATGAGTCTATCCTCTGGCACCGTTGGACAAACTCATTGAATGCACTACCGACGTGCCCCTCTCACTTTATCGTGGACAGCAAGGAAGCATGTCCGAGCTGTCGCCCCCACGCCTGGCTTCGATATGCGTCTAAGTTGACGAGGTGTCGTGACGCCATGTTGGATGGCTGCTTGGCTGGCGTGCTGGTGGAGCCTTCAAGAAGACTTGCATGCCACCACGCAGGTGCTTGCTGGGTCGGTGTTGAGGCCGCTCATCGCCATGCAGGTGTCCGCCCAGCTGGTTGAGCTAGCAGCTGCTTTGGGACGACGGTGGAGCTTTGGCAGACGCGGGCCTGGCTGCGGCCCTGCTGGTATCCTCGGCAAGGGTCTTGCCGGTCCCCCGGCAAGGGTCTTGCCATCGCGTCGCGGTCGTCCCCGGCAAGGATCTCACCGGGGGTCATCGTCTTCTGGTCCTCATCTAATCTTGCGTGTTCATGATCTTGACAAAGATCTGCATGTCACCACGGAGGTGCCTCTCGAGCCTTGGTTGCAATGTAGTCGTTGGTGGTGTTTGGAACTCCTAGGCTCAAGGGTGGCTCGCTTTGCTGGTGTTGGGCAAGTTGTCCCGGCAAGGCTCTTGCCGGGGCCGCGGAGGTCGCCCCGGCAAGGATCTTGCCGGGGAGTCCACCTTGCCCCCTTTGTTCTTCAGTGTTTCTGGCCTTGGCGTTGCTTTGTTTGTCTTATGCTTCGGTTTCCCTCCAGCTTCCCTCCTCAGCCTTGTTAAGTGTGGCAGCGGCCGCGGCTCTGACTGCCCGTGCACAAGTAAAGGGGTCAAAAAGGGGAGCCCCTACTTTTGCACACCGACAGGAGCCCCCCGGGCCTGGAACACACATAAGCGCGTCGCGTTGTTGGGCTAGGCCCAGAACGGTGCGCGGGCAGGTGGGGCAGATTTTATCGCAGTAATTTCTCGCCCGCTGCGCTTCCCCACGGCCTGCGTTGAACGTGCGACGTGGAGGGTCATGCATGACGTGGGGGTCATGCGTGGGGTGGTTCCCACACTCATGCGTCACATCGTGGTAAAGAGGCGGCTCGCACCTTCCCCATAAAAAGAGGGAGGCACAGAGGCGCGGCTCATTTAGTTGGGCATACTCAGGTCGTGGTCTTTAAGGCGTCAGTGCCCCACGATAACGGGGTGGGGAACGGGCGCCCCACCCATCCCTTTGATTCTTCTTGCTCGCCACATGTCCCCCATGCAGGTGGCAGGCGCTGGGGGCGGGAAACCGGGCCGTCGCTGATTGGGGCAGTGGGTCGGTCCCGACCCCCCGCGCCCCCGATAGCTGGATTGGCCGAGTGGGGCGGCCGAGCCTCGACCCTGCTCCTTTATAAGGAGGGGGAGGGGGTGGCATCCCACATCCTTTCATCATCCGTCTCCATTCACTTTGGCTCCTTTCTTCCATCTGCTATGGCGAGAGGAGGCACCGGCCCTTCAACGGTGGCAGTGAGGGTTGCTGCTCGAGAGCGCGTCCCTCCTTTCCAAGAGCTCATGGCGGCGGATCCAGCCACGAGAGGAAGGGGGAGGGGCGAGGCCGAGGTCACCGTGGCGCTTGAGGGAGAGTGGGACGAGGCGGCACACCGGCCTCGCCTCGGCCAGCGATGCCTCCCCCGATGGAGGGCCACGTCGGGGACCAGCCCCGCGAGTTCTTCATCAGGCTGCGCCGACCACCGCGTCGCCGCCTCCGTCTCGCTACACCATTTGCTAGGGAGATGTAGCTCAATCCACCCAGACCCTTAGGTTGCACATGAGGGGCTGCAGGAACGGCGGCACGAGGATCAATGTCGACTTCCCCGCTCCTCACGCCATGTACCTCCGTCGCGGATGGAAGACATTCGCTCATGTCCATAGCCTGACGGCGGGGCTTGTCCTCTACTTCAAGTTAATGGAGGGCGGCCTGCTCTCTGTCCAAGTCTTTGGAGATCTCGGAACTCGCCTGAAGTGCTGCGTGGAGAGCTCCTCCGACGATGAAGATTCCTCTTCAAGCGGGAGTGATGAGGAGGGTAGCAACAGCGACGACGAGAGCGTCGAGTGAGGTCACGTCGACCTCGTCTCCGACTAACCGCGTTGCCCCTCCCTACGTCATGCGTCCTGCCGAGGGCCTTCCTCGTCAAGCTCTCCATAGGTGTGTCGCCTCCTTGGGCGGCTGACATAGGAGGGTTGGAGAAGGCAAAAAAGGCGGGTGGCGGCCGTCAAGTCGTACTACGCGGGCACCCACGCCTTCGTCGCTTATTGCCCACCCGCTACCTCCTGGCACTGGGACGTTCTCTTGGTGCCTTCTGCTCCTCGCACCTAGCCTAGGCGCTCTTTTTGCCCTCCAGCTATCTTGTTCCACCTTCTGAGGAGAGGGACAAGAAAGGGATTACGGGCATCTTATCTCTTTTTAGTTTGTAAGCCTGCGGGCACTTTTTAGATTTAAAATTTGTAATCCCCTTGCTCATGTTTTTCATCCCGTATGAACTGTACCTGTATGGGATGTTTTTAATGAAAAGGGGTGCCTGCATGTTCTTTCTGCGTGAGCGAGGCTCATGCCAAGGAATGAATCCTTGTTATTTTTAAGGTAAACACTGACGCCTAGTAATAGACCTTGCCGTCCTCTTCCTTCAGCCGACCATCCTCACGCTCTTGGCGGAGGCAGGGGCGAAGTAGAGTAAGGCCCCTTGTTCATTTCGTCACGACCGTGGCTACGTCCCGGTTCCGACCCAGGGACTTGGGTACAGGGAAGAAGGGGGAGCACGGTGGTCAAGGGGCAAAACGAGGTTTCATATGCCCCAATCTTCATACGGGAATACACAACAGAGGATGAAAGACTTATCTGAACCTGCAGCCCCCGGCAGCCTTGGCTTGCCGTAGTTGGGTTCTTGTATCTGCAGCCCCTTGCAACCTTGGCTTGCCGAGGCTGGAGCGCCGGCTCGTTCGCTTTCTTCCTAAGGAATAGAGGAACGCACACTCGACCTATATGCTAGGGGTTAGTCGCTAGTAAGCACTATCAACCCTAACCGAGGGAGAGACTTAACCTAGCATGCATGCTAAAACTTAGGGCGCGAGTGCTTCATTTATTTATGCTCAGGATCTGCGCCTGGCTTTGTACAGAGGTTTACATGCCTTGCCGGCAAGGCTTGTACAAAAGGTGGTTTGCCGGGGGGGGGGGGGCGACAACCGCGCCTTATGGGTAAAACTTGCGAGGATGTTCAATGTTCCAGGAGTTACTCACTGGAACAGCATCTTCGGTCTCCAGGCGGACTGCGCCGGGCCTGGTGACTCGTATTACCCGATAAGGGCCTTCCCACTTCAGCGTCAACTTGATGGAATTCTTGGCCGATTGAACGTGCCGAAGAACAAGGTTGCCTTCCTTAAAGCTTCAGGCATGAACCCTGCGGCTATGGTAGCGGCGCAAGGCTTGCTGGTAGCGTGCTGCTCTCACAGCCGCCTGAAGATGATCTTCCTCAAGGAGCGTTTTTTTGACTATACACAGTAGGGCAAAACCCCACTGCAATTTTTATAAAATTTCAACAAAGAGATCCAGCAGTACAAAAAGGCTTGAGATAAGCCAAAAAACAAAGAAAGAAAGAAGAAAAGAACCTAGCAACTACTAAAATACAAAAGATTACAGGACAAGGTTGTCAAGCCAGAGACAGCAAGCTCTAGCATAGCTCTTCTTTATTCTAAACCTCAGCAAATTGATTTCCTCCCTGAAGATGGCTTTCCATCCCTGAATGCTTGGTTGGATGTCTTGAAAAATGAGGTAGTTTCTAGAGATCCAGAGGGCCCAGGATGCTAGGATGATGATTTCCATGAAGAAAGGCACATGAAGTTTTAATTTAAGATCAGCAAAAGCCTCAAGAACTGAGGCATTGGCCTGCCTAGAAGGACAAATCATGTCCCAACACTGAGCAGCAAAAGGACATGTCCAAAAAAGATGTTGAAGTGTTTCCTCCTGCTGGCAATTGTTTACACCACAATTGTAGTTGTCCAACTGAAAATATTTTCTTCTAAGGAGATTCCTGGTATTGAGCCTGTCATGTAGTAACCTCCAAAAGAACACTTTGTGCTTGGGTTGACAAGAGCTATTCCAAATCCAGTTAAATTGTTGGGGCACTATTTTAACTCCCATCATCAGTTTATATGCCTTTGCAAGTAAAGATTGATCATCTCCCCAAATGTAGCTCCAGGTATCTGTACATTCCAGATAATCAGAACCCCTCAAAGCTATACAAATGTCCTCCATTGCTTCAAATTCTTGGAATGCTTGCACTGTCAATGGTAAATGAAATAGATCCTCCAGAAATTCAGTGTGAATAATGGTGTGCACAGTGGAGTTCCTGTTCTTCACAAAAGAAAAGAGATGAGGGAACATGTCCTGAAGGCAAGCTGAGTGCCAAAGATCAGACCAGAAAAAGGCACTTTTGCCATCTCCAATGTGGCATCTGGCCATGGATTTGAAATTGTCAATGAGCTTAAGATTTGCTTTCCACCAAAAAGAGCCTATCCAACTGTTGCCAGGTAGTAAATCACCACTGTAATGTGCTTCCCAGATCAAGTTAACCCATGGAATGTTGTGTCTGTTGTAAAACTTGTGCAGATTCTTGAGTAGCAAAGCTTTGTTTTGGACAAAGATGTCCATCACTCCCAATCCTCCTTGGTCTTTTGGTCTACAAACAATACTCCAAGCCACCATGGCAGGCCTATGATCCTCCAAATCAGGGCCTCTCCAGAGGCAATGCCTCAATAATTTAATAGCTTGACCTTTAATGGTGACAGGTACATCAAGACATCCCATGAGGTAAATCAGCAAAGAGTTGAGCACAGATTTTACCAACAAAAGTCTTCCAGCCATGGTCAAAAAAGTAGACCCATAAGTTTCTTCTGCAGTCTTGTGACCAGAGGTAAGCATTGCTCAACAGTTGGTTTATAAATACCCAGAGGTGCACCCAAATATTGGAAGGGAAAGAATTCCCTTTTACATTGAAAAGTATTAGTCAGAATTTCAACTTTCTCCTCTCGTACATTGAGTGGGATGAGGCTTGATTTAGAGTAGTTAACTTTCAGTCCAGTAGCATGTGCAAAAGTATTAAGGACGGCTTTGAGGCAGTGTAGTTACTTGGCATTTGCTTGGAGAAGGACCAAAGTGTCATCTCCATATTGTACAATTGGGAAATCAGGGCATGAGTTCACTTGCAGAGGTGAGGAGAGTATACCCATTTGCATGGCCTTGTTATGGATTGACTGAAGAAGATCTGCAGCAAGCACAAACAGAAGTGGTGATAGAGGGTCTCCCTGTCTCACACCTCTGAGGCAATAGAATTTTTTACCAGGAACACCATTAAGCAATATGGCAGAGGAGGCAGACGTGAACAGCATTTTGATCCAGTTAATCCATCTATCTCCAAATCCTTTAGCTTTTAGAATATCCAGAATTGCCTGATGCTCAATGGTGTCAAAAGCTTTTTCAAAGTCCAATTTTAGCACAATAATCTCTTCCTTCGATTTATGGCACTGATGCAAGTATTCATAAGCCCAACCCAAGCAGTCATCGATAGATCTCTCTTTGAGGAAGCCATATTGGTTAATGTGGACCAGCTTTAAGATGACTTTCTGTAACCTGTTTGCCAACAGTTTAGTGACTAGCTTGAGACAACAATTAAGGAGGGAGATTGGCCTGTAATCATTTGCTGTGAGGGGAGAATTTCCTTTTGGAATAAGAGTAATGAATGAGGTGTTCAAACTTTCCAGAGAGATTTGTCCGGCATGAAAGTCAGAAATGAATTTGAGCACATCTCCTTTAATTATGTCCCAACAAGCTTTAAAAAACTCATTATTTAATCCATCAGGGCCAGGTGATTTGTCCATAGGTAATTCTTTTACTACATCATTGATTTCTTCCTCAGAAAATGGCAATTCCAAGGAATCAAAAAGTTTGGGATCCTGTCTCTGGTGAAACAATGACTCCAAGTCAAAATGCATGGAAGTTTTGTGAGAAGTCCCCATTCTTTTCTTATAAGTATCCCATAGTATAGCAGCTTTCCCAGCTTGGTCAGATATATCAACTTGATCATCATTTTGCAAGACAGCAATGTGATTGTGCTTGTGATTAATAGAAGCCTTGGTATGAAAGAATTTGGTATTTTCATCCCCAAACTTTACCCCTTTAATTTTGCCCCTCTGCTTCCAATAAATCTTTTGGTTCCTCAAAAGGACTAGTAAATGTTCTTTGAGAAGAATCCTACAATTCCATTCATAAGTATCCAATGCTCCGAACTCCTCAAAAAAGTCCCAAAGAAAATGCGCTCATTGATTTTAGCAATTTGAGTTTTCAGACAAGATAGTGATCTGGCGCACAACTTCAAAGCTCTCCTTAAATTTTTAAACTTTGCATTCCAACTTTTGACTGAATCAAGATTCCCCACTGGAATATTCCAAGCAGCATGAACCACCTGTTTGAAGTCTGAGTGATGCAACCAATAGTTCTCAAATCTAAAAACTCTTGCTTTGGGAATTGAGGTACCAACTCTTATTACACATGGCAAGTGGTTTGAAATTGGTTTTGCAAGACGTAGAACCATAGTGTTTGGGAATGTGGTCATCCAAGAAGCTGAAGTAAAAAACCAATCAAGCTTGACCAGCAGAGGATTTTGCTGCTTGTTACTCCAGCTGAATTTCCTTCCATGCAAAGGTAACTCCAGTAAACCCTGATTACTAATTGCTTCATTGAACATAAGCATCTCATTAACATCTCCACCAGGTCTGTTTTTGTCTGATGGATCCCTCATGAAATTGAAATCTCCCATAAGAATCCAGTCCACATCATCAGGCATATGAATATTCAAAAACCACTCAATGAACTCACTTTTGTCCCGTGGGTCATAAGGGCCATGAATATTGGTGAGAATCCAGTACTGGTTGGAGAGCAAACTTGTGAACTGGATGGATAGTGAAAATCTGTTTTGAGAAATTACTTCTCCAGCAAAGTGAGAGCCATTCCAAGCCACTAGGAGACCCCCTGAAGCTCCAACAGAAGGAAGGAAAGCAAACTTATTGATTCTATTGGGACAGAAATTTTTTATGTAAGCAGCATCAAAGTTTTCTCTCTTAGTTTCTTGTAAGCACAAAATATTACAGTCACTCTCATCAATTTTCTGCCTTAATGCCAGCCATTTGTCCTGTGAATTCATCCCTCTAATATTCCAGTTAAGAATGTTCCAACTTCTATTTGTGCTATTCATGGAGACAAAGAAGTGAACTGCACCAGAGATCAAGCACCAGCACTTGACTCATAATTAAAGTGGAGAAAAGAGTTGCAGAGAGCCTGAACCACAGCACATGACAAAACCAGCAATACATCCAAATAGCATACATCACAGAGGTTCCATTAAGATAAAACATCTCCATAGCAAAGAGTTGCTTAAAGTACCATCACTTCAGGATTACAACATAAAAAGGACTGTCCAAAAGAGCACATGAAGATCCACCCATACTACCCCCCAACCACTAGTCCAATCATGTCTAGTAATCATCATGAAGATGTTGGTGTGTTGTCCTCTCCAGTGGCCAAGGGCACCTTGACCAAGTCCTCAGCAAGCTTTCTTCCTGGCTTCTTGGCCAGCTTGTCCTCCAGCTCCCCCTCAGCAACCTTACAGAAAGAGGCAGTGAGGTTTCTAACAACTGAATTTTGAATGACAGGAGGAATAGCATGACAAGGCAGACAACTATTATTTGAGCAGGAGTCTCTTTTGTGTCCATCATTCACTTTCTTAATTTTGTCACTTCTCCTTACCTCAGTTTCCACTAGGGGAGTTTTTCCACTCCTTCTCTTCTTGAGGTTGTCAGTGCCAAAAGGCTGCAGAAGAGCCTCGGACTCCAAATCTTGCATATTGGAAGCCACCTGAACATTCTCCTTGCCCTTATCCTTTGCAAACTGTTCCTCCAGGACAATGGCCTGACAAATAGGAGCATGTGAAGCAGGGCATTTATCAGGTATATGAAAACAGTATAGGTTGTTCCATGTTCTCAACAGCAGAGAAAAGTTCCCACATCCTAGACTTTAGCATGTTTACAGTCCAATCAAACTTATCAGGAGTCAAGAGAAGGTGGACAATGAAATTAAACCAACTTACAGGAATGTTGGCAGAGAATGAGCTTTTGTTGTCCACAGACTGCTCTTGAAAGTGTTTCTTCCACAGCAAGAGACCTTCTTCAGATACAAGATTATCACTATTAGCAGTTGCAGCAAACTGAATACATTTCAAACCTAGAAGGGAGGGTGCCATGCTGAAATGCTCATTAATTTGATTTACCCAGTTACCTCGCTGAATATTCTCAATGCTTGTGACAGGCTCAAGCCCTCCTCTGAAAGTATTGATATGAGTAGGACTTGACTGAAAGACCTGGTCAGTAAAACCACCAACCGTAGTAGCCATACCAGGCTCAGAACCTGGCACAGGATCTCCTTGAGGAAGGACAGGAGATAAACTATTCTCCATAGTAGAACACATTTGTAGAACATTGGAGTTAGTGCCCAAAACTTGAGCTTCAGAGCTTGCAGCTACCTCTGCACCCCCAGCAGGATTATTAGCAACTAAATGTTGCAGCTGGCTTGCAAGCACTTGGACAGGAAGAGCTATAGCTTCAATTGCTGCAACCTCATTTTCCTTAGGCAACGGATTGGGTTCCTCATCATCAGATAGGTATGCTTGAATAATGTTCTGAAGTCCATTTGCAACCACATTGGCGGGAGGAGGCAGAGCAACAGGTTCAATATCTATAGGAAACACATTCCCAGCAAGCACAGGTGGCAGATATATGTTGGAATTATCTCCTTCAGAGAAAGACATGTCTGAAGAAAGGCTGATGTTACTGAAAGCAGGCAATAACTCCTCACCATCTGCCCAAGCCATCTCCTCCTGCTGCACAGCATCCAGAATGTCTTCAAGTGGTGCATGCACGTTGTCCTGTTGTGGAATGATCCAGTTGTCCTCTTGCTCCCAATTGTCCTCATGCTGAACATTTAAATTGTTGTTGTTGAGTGCAGCATTGTGAAAACCAGCACCATGGTCAGCATTCTCGGGCAAGGGGTGTGGGTCCACGTTGTCTGGTGGAATCGGGTCTTCATCTGCTGGACCCCCACCAAGAAGCTCACTAGCCAACACTTCAATGGAAGAGGACCAACCTTCCTCTTCAAACTCATCTCCTTCTGACCATCTCATGCTCTTGGGAATTATATCCAAGTTCATAACACGAGCCTTGACCACAATACGGCCGATGTGGTCATCCTCCTTGTCCTAGGAGATCATGCGACCAAACTTACTGACAGCACATGCCAAATCTTCAGTATTTCGAAAATCAAAAGGAACTCCGATCAGTAGCAACCAAAATGTTCTATTGAAATGCACCCTCCTATGATTCCTTCCCTCCTCATGCTTCACAAAAGAGATGAAAACGTCGCCAAATTCATGCGGGCTATCCAGCACCAGCTTGTCCCTATCTCTAACCCTTGTGAGTCGCACATATGCCTCCCCAAACAGGCAACACTGGATGTCTCTCAGCCCTAACTGCGTATGCTCAACAATAAATTCTTCGAGAACATCTCTTACATAGGGGAAAGGTGCGTCGGCAAGGAGTTGATGGATAGTTGCAATAGCCCAGTCTTCATGGCGACGAGGATGATGCGGGAGCACAACCCGAGCCACTCCATTGCGGCCCGCAAGCTGCTGGATGGCGAACCCATGCAGCACAAATGGCCGCGGGTCGATTAGAATGTTTGCCATCGGAGAAGCCGTAGAGGTGCACACCGCCACCGGCGAGCAGGAGGTGACAGGAGCAGAGTATGGGAACTGTGGTGAAGCAGAGGCTGACTATGGAGAAGTTGAGGAGGCAAGTGCCAATCGAGGCTGGAAATTAGGAAAAGATCCCATAGAGAGCTCGCTAAAAGAGGAAACCACTGGAGGGTCGCGGGCCAGGCCAACTGACTTAAACCAATCCTGGACCGCATCCATGTTCCAGGCTTCAACGGGTGGGCTGGCAAATGTAGCAAACCGTAGAAATGGGAAAAGCCCAGGTAGCCGTTGGACGTGACACTCCCTGGCAAAGTGGCCCAGCAAACCACACGAGTAGCATTTAAGCGAGCCATTTGAAAAACCCTGATTGCCGCCCTGAGAAACCTTAGCGCTAACCTCTCCCGAGGTATTAAGATTCTGCATTGAAGATTTGTTATTTTCGGAGACCACATTATTGCTAGAAGTCAGAAAATTCGCGAGACGAGCAAAAACCGATGGCCGGAGTTGATCGCCAGAGGCATTGGCGGTGGCAACAGGTCGAGCACGCGGACCACTAGTAACCAAGGTCCAAGAAAATTCCTCCTCATGATAAAAAATTGTTCTTCACGCAACCAGTTAGGGCCTCCAAAACCCCAAAGATTAAACAGTAAATCGAAATCCTTTTCAACCACGCGGCCATGATTATAGATCTCAAAACCCAGAGCTTTTGACGCAACCGAAAACTTGAAGGATCTGTCATTGAGGCGATGAACACGAAAACCTTGTGGATAACCACCAAAACAAGATTGAAGTGTGATGCTAACCGTGTGACAATCCAACCGAAAGCGAGCACGACAGAAGGAAACCACCAAAGTAAACTCCCGTTGGCGAAAACCAGGAGAGAAAACCACAGGATGACCAAATTTCTCCCTCATCGAACGTTGAAAATCTTTACCTCTTGCAAAGTTGAGAGAAGGAGGATCCATGGACATTTCCTCGACTCCAGCTCCAAAAACAGAGAGACTAAAGTGGGTGGTGGCTGCGACAACCAGAGTGGAAGGTGGCAAGGAAAGAGGTGGCCGCCGGGGCCGGAGTGGCCACCGGCGGGAGTGGTGGCCGCAGTGGCCACCAGCGAGAGAGCCTATGGAGAGAGCCTAGGGAGAGCCTAGGGGGTTGAATACTCTCGTCTTCTCAAGGAGTGTTGCATCATCTTGCCGCATTTGCTCTTGCTCAAGCTCGTCATAAGCGAGCACTCAAGGTGACCCGTATGTGAGTTCCGTGGGGAGAACTGCTTCTTCCCCGTATAACAGGGCAAAGGGTGTCTGGTCGGTGGCTCGATTTGGCGTCATTCTGATCGACCATAGAACCGCCGGCAACTCATCAATCCAGCGCCTTTCGCTCTTGTGCATCTTGTCAAAAGTCTTTCTTCTAAGGCCTCGCAATACTTCAGCATTTGCCCTCTCCGCTTGGCCGTTGCTCCGTGGGGTGTGCCACGGAAGCGAAACAAACCTTGCTGCCGAGGTCTTGGATGTATTGCATGAAGGTGTGGCTTGTGAACTATGTGCCGTTGTTGGTGATGACCCTGTTGGGCACACCAAAATGCAGACTACCCCCTTTAAAGAACTTGACGGCTGACTGTGATGTCACCTTTCTCACTGCCTCCACCTCTGGCCACTTTGTGAACTTGTCAATTGCAATGTACAAGTACTCAAAGCCCTCGACAGCGCTAGGGAAAGGCCCCAGTATGTCGAGCCCCCTGACCGAGAATGTCCAGGAGAGAGGAATTGTTTGAAGGGCTTGAGCTGGTTGATGAAGCTTCTTCGAATGGAACTGACTTGCTTCACACTTGGTTACTAGTGTCGTTGCATCCTGGATGGCAGTGGGCTAGAAGAAACCTTGCCGGATTGCCTTGCCGGCAAGGGCCCTCGACCCTATGTGGGAGCCACATATGCCTCCATGTATCTCAGCCAACAGCTCCAGTCCTTCCTCCCGGGGAATGCACTTCAATTTCACACCGTTCGGGATTTTCCTGTATAGGACGTCATCGACAAACTAATACATAGCAGACCGACGGGCTACTTTCTCCACTTCTTCCTGCTCCTCAGGAAGCTCCCCTGTTTGGAGGACTCGGATGGTATGATGTGCCCATGCCGAAGCCTGGGACTCGACGGCAAGGACCAAAGGCATTTCCTCCGCCATGGGAACGGCCGTCTCTACGGCTAGGGCTTGACGCCTTGCCGGAGTTGGCTGCCCCCTCGCAGGCTCAGTATCCATGGCAACATCCTTGCCTACGGCCCCAGGGGGCTAGGCGGGAAAGTACTTGCCAGGGCCTGATTTCCTCTGCTTGTTCTGCTCTGTTGATGGCTCAATCGATGGTTGAGTTAACCGAAGCACAAAAGTACCTGGTTCCACAGGTAATTTGAAGGCAGCGCGCTTCGATAGATAGTTGGCGATGTTGTTCTCCGCCCGGGGAACGTGCTCCGTTTGTACACCATCAAAGCGCTCCTCCAACTTCCTCACCTCATCTATGTAGGCCTCCATCAACGGGCTCTGATAATCTTTGTTGACTTGCCTGACGACAAGCTGTGAATCACCCCTGACGACGTGCTTCTTAACCCCGAGGCCCGGCGCGATCCTGAGACCGGCAAGCAACACCTCGTATTCAGCAGTGTTGTTCATGGACATCTCCCTGGGGAAGTGCATCTGGATTACATACTTGAGGTGCTCTCCGGTGGGTGTGACAAGCAGCACACCAGCACTGACGCCTTGTAGTGAGAAAGCCCCCGTCAAAGTACATGATCCAGTTGCGACTTGCCGCCTCGCCGGAAAGTGTGGTCTCCTGGATCTCTTCGTTAGGCATTGATGTACATTCCGCAATGAACTTCACCAAGACTCTGCTCTGGATTGTTGAAGTACTTTCAAACTTCAAACCAAACATTCTAATGCATTCTTCTTCTAGCACTTGAGCACAATTATCGGAATCCTTATTCTCATGATAGATATTAAAAAGATAAAGCGTATGAGGCAAACTTAATTCCTTTTTTAATTTTCTTTTATAAACTAAACTAGTGATAAAACAAGAAACTAAAAGACTCGATTGCAAGATCTAAAGATATGCTTTCAAGCGCTAACCTCCCCGGCAACGGCGCCAGAAAAGAGCTTGATGTCTACTACACAACCTTCTTGTAGATGTTGTTGGGCCTCCAAGTGCAGAGGTTTGTAGGACAGTAGCAAATTTCCCTCAAGTGGATGACCTAAGGTTTATCAATCCGTGGGAGGCGTAGGATGAAGATGGTCTCTCTCAAACAACCCTGCAACCAAATAACAAAGAGTCTC
Source organism: Triticum urartu (assembly GCF_003073215.2). Lineage (NCBI taxonomy): Eukaryota > Viridiplantae > Streptophyta > Magnoliopsida > Poales > Poaceae > Triticum > Triticum urartu. Next base: position 270,780,280 of record NC_053024.1, on the reverse strand, counting down.
TTGTGTACCCAACACACCCAATACAATGGTAAATTGTATAGGTGCACTAGTTCGGCGAAGAGATGGTGATGCAAGTGGTATATGGATGGTAGATAATAGTTTTTGTAATCTGAAAAATATAAAAACAACAAGGTAATGAATGGTATTGCAATGTGTTGAAACAAGGCCTAGGGTTCATTCTTTCACTAGTGCAAGTTCCCTCAACAATAATAACATAATTTGATCATATAACTATCCCTCAACATGCAACAAAGAGTCACTCCAAAGTCACTAATAGCGGAGAACAAACAAAGAGATTATGGTAGGGTACGAAACCACCTCAAAGTTATTCTTTCCAATCAATCCGTTGGGCTATTCCTATAGGTGTCACAAAAATCCCTAGAGTTCATACTAGAATAACACCTTAAGACACAAATCAACCAAAACCCTAATGTCACCTAGATACTCCAATGTCACCTCAAGTATCCGTGGGTATGATTATACGATATGCGTCACACAATCTCAGATTCATCTATTCAACCAACATATAGAACCTCAAAGAGTGCCCCAAAGTTTCTACCAGAGAATCACGATGAAAACATGTGCCAACCCCTATGCATAGGTTCATGTGCGGAACCCGCAAGTTGATCACCAAAACATACATCAAGTGAATCACGTGATATCCCATTGTCACCACAGATACGCACGGCAAGACATACATCAAGTGTTCTCAAATCTTTAAAGACTCAATCTGATAAGATAACTTCAAAGGGGAAACTCAATCCATTACAAGAGAGTAGAGGGGGGAGAAAACATCATAAGATCCAACTATAATTACAAAGCTCGCGATACATCAAGATCGTGCCACCTCAAGAACACGAGAGAGAGAGAGAGATCAAACACATAACTACTGGTACATACCCTCAGCCCTGAGGGAGAACTACTCCCTCCTCGTCATGGAGAGCGCCAGGATGATGAAGATGGCCACCGGAGAAGGATTCCCCCTCTGACAGGGTGCCGGAATGGGTCTAGATTGGATTTCGGTGGCTACGGAGGCTTCTAGCGGCGGAACTCCCGATCTATTGTGCTCTCTGATCGTTTTAGGGTATATGGAGATATATAGGCGAAAGAAGTATGTCAGGGGAGCCACGAGGGGCCCACGAGGGTGGACGGCGCGCCCCCCAGCCTCGTGGCTTCCTCGTTGCTTCCCTTACGTGGACTCCAAGTCTCCCGGGTTGCTTTCCTTCCGAAAATAAGTGATGTGAAGTTTCAGGTCAATTGGAATCCGTTTGATTTTTCCTTTTCCGCGATACTCTAAAACAAGGAAAAACAGAAACTGGCACTAGGCTCTGGGTTAATAGGTTAGTCCCAAAAATCATATAAAATAGCATATAAATGCATATAAAACATCCAAGGTTGATAATATAATAGCATGGAACAATCAAAAATTATAGATACGTTGGAGACGTATCAGCATCCCCAAGCTTAATTCCTTCTCGTCCTCAAGTAGGTAAATGATAAAAACTGAATTTTTGATGTGGAATGCTACCTAACATATTCATCATGTATTTCTCTTTATTGTAGCACGAATATTCAGAGCCATAAGATTCAAGACAAAAGTTTAATATTGACATAAAAATAATAATACTTCAAGCATACAAACAAAGTAATCATGTCTTCTCAAAATAACATGGACAAAGAAAGCTATCCCTACAAAATCATATAGTCTGGCTATGCTCCATCTTCACCACACAAAGTATTTAAATCATGCACAACCCCAATGACAAGCCAAGCAATTGTTTCATACTTTTGATGTTCTCAAACCTTTTCAATCTTCACACAATACATGAGCGTGAGCCATGGACATAGCACTATAGGTGGAATAGAATGGTGGTTGTGGAGAAGACAAAAAGGAGAAGATAGTCTCACATCAACTAGGCGTATCAACGGGCTATGGAGATGCCCATCAATATATATCAATGTGAGTGAGTAGGGATTGCCATGCAACGGATGCACTAGAGCTATAAGTGTATGAAAGCTCAACAAAAGAAACTAGTGGGTGTGCATCCAACTAGCTTGCTCACGAAGACCTAGGGCATTTTGAGGAAGCCCATCATTGGAATATACAAGCCAAGTTCTATAATGAAAGATTCCCCCTAGTATATGAAAGTGACAACATATGAGACTCTCTATCATGAAGATCATGGTGCTACTTTGAAGCACAAGTGTGGTAAGAGGATAGTAGCATTGCCCTTTCTCTCTTTTTCTCTCATTTTTTATTTATTTTATTTTTTTATTTGGGACTTTTCTCTTCTTTTTTATGGCCTCTTTTTTCTCTTTTTTTTTTTTTTTGTCCGGAGTCTCATCCCGACTTATGGGGGAATCATAGTCTCCATAATCCTTTCCTCACTGGGATAATGCTCTAATAATGATGATCATCACACTTTTATTTACTTACAACTCAAGAATTACAACAAAATATGACTATATATGAATGCCTCCGGCGGTGTACCGGGATGTGCAATGATGCATGAGTGACATGTATGAAAGAATTATGAATGGTGGCTTTGCGATGTCAACTACATGATCATGCAAGCAATATGACAATGATGAAGCACGTCATAATAACGGAACGGTGGAAAGTTGCATGGCAATATATCTCGGAATGGCTATGGAAATGCCATAATAGGTAGGTATGGTGGCTGTTTTGAGGACGGTATATGGTGGGTTTATGATACCGGTGAAAGGTGCGCGGTATTAAAGAGGCTAGCAATGGTGGAAGGGTAGAGTGCGTATAATCCATGGACTCAACATTAGTCATAAGAACTCACATACTTATTGCAAAAATGTATTAGTTATTGAAACAAAGTACTACGCGCATGCTCCTAGGGGGATAGATTGGTAGGAAAACACCATCGCTCATCCCCGACCTCCACTCATAAGCAAGACAATCAATACATAAATCAAGCTCCGACTCCGTCACATAACGGTTCACCATACGTGCATGCTATGGGAATCACAAACTTCAACACAAGTATTCCTCAAATTCACAACTACACAAATAGCATGACTCTAATATCACAATCTCCATATCTCAAAACAATCATCAAGTATCAAACTTCTCATAGTATTCAATGCACTTTATATGAAAGTTTTTATTATACCCATCTTGGATGCCCATCGTATTAGGACTAACTTCATAACCAAAGCAAATTACCATGCTGTTCTAAAAGACTCTCAAAATAATATAAGTGAAGCATGAGATATCAATTATTTCTATAAAATAAAACCACCACCGTGCTCTAACAAGATGTAAGTGAAGCACTAGAGAAACAACAAACTACTCCGAAAGATATTAGTGAAGATCAATGAGTAGTGGAATAATTATGCAACTATGTGAAGACTCTCTAACATTTAATAATTTCAGATCTTGGTATTTTATTCAAACAGCAAGAAGGGCAAAATAAAATGACATTCTAAGAATAGCAAACATCATGTGAAGAAGCAAAAACTTAGGATCAACCGAAACTAACCGATAGTTGTTGAAGAAGAAAGGTGGGATGCCAACCGGGGCATCCCCAAGCTTAGAAGCTTGAAAATTCTTGAAATATTATCTTGGGATGCCTTGGGCATCCACAATCTTGAGCTTTTGTGTCTCCTTAATTCCTCTCATATCACGGTCTCCCTAAATCTCAAAAGCTTCATCCACACAAAACTCAACAAGGACCCGTGAGATAAGTTAGTATAAACCATTGCAAAAACCTTATCATACTCTACTGTAGAAAATCACTAAAATTATTATTCAACATTGCATACTAAATGCCTCAACATATTTAATAGTACTATCCTCAAATATAATCATTAAAGAAGCAAACATATGCAAACAATGCAAACATAAGAGCAATCTGCCTAAACAGGACAGTCTGTAAAGAGTGCAGCAAGATCCATACTTTCCTAACCACAAAAATTATTAAAGGAAATTCCCAGTGTAGTAAATTTATCATATATTAATATGCAAAAGGTTTCAACATTTTATCACATTCTGACTTTTCTAGGGAATTATTGCAACAGCGGTAAACTTTCTGTTTTCAAACAGCAACATGAAGACTTGTAACATAGGCATAGTAAAGACTATCCTTGCAACTTTTATTGAAATAAAAGATGCAAAACATTGTTCTAAATAACAGAAAGCAAATCCTAACAAAACAAATTGACGCTCCAAGCAAAAAACATATCATGTGGTAAATAAAAATATAGCTCCAAGTGAAGTTACCAATGAGCGGAGACGAAAGAGGAGATGCCTTCCGGGGCATCCCCAAGCTTAAGATTTTGGTTATCATTTAATATTACCTTGGGGTGCCTTGGGAATCCCCAATATTAGGCTCTTGCCACTCCTTATTCCATAGTCCATCGAATCTTTACCCAAAACTTGAAAACTTCACAACACAAAACTTAATAGAAAACTCGTAAGCTCCGTTAGTATAAGAAAATAAATCACCACTTAGGTATTGTTGTGAACTCATTATAAATTCACATTGGTGTAATATATACTGCATTCCAACTTATCTATGGTTCATACCCTCTGATACTACTCATAGATTCATCAAAATAAGCAAACAACACATAGAAAACAGAATCTGTCAAAAACAGAACAGTCTGTAGTAATCTGTATCAAACGTATACTTATGGAACTCATAAAATTCTAAAATAAATGGCTGGACGTGAGGAATTTATCTATTAATCATCTTCAAAAAGAATTAACTAAATATCACTCTCCAATAAAAAATGGGAGCAATTCTCGTGAGCGCTAAAGTTTCTGTTCTTTACAGCATGATCGCAAAGACTTTCCCCAAGTCTTCCCAAAGGTTCTACTTGGCACAAACACTAATTAAAAGAATAAAACCACATCTAAACAGAGGCTAGATGAATTGTTTATTACTAAACAGGAACAAAAATCAAGGAACAAAAATAAAGTTGGGTCGCCTCCCAACAAGCGCTATCGTTTAACGCCCATAGCTAGGCATGATGATTTCAATGATGCTCACATAAAGGATAGGAATTGAAATATAAAGAGAGCATCATGAAGAATATGAGTAGCACATTTAAGCCTAACCCACTTCCTATGCATAGGGATTTTGTGAGCAAACAACTCGTGGGAACAAGAATCAACTTGCATAGGAAGGCAAAACAATCATAACTTCAAAACTTTAAGCACATAGAGAGGAAACTTGATATTATTGCAATTCCTACAAGCATATATTCTTCCCTCATAATAATTTTCAGTAGCATCATGAATGAATTCAACAATATAACTATCACACAAAGCATTCTTTTCATGATCTACAAGCCTAGAATTTTTATTACTCTCCACATAAGCAAAAAATTTCTCATTCGGAATAGTGGGAGCAACCTCAACAAAATAACTATCATGTGAGGCATAATCCAATTGAAAACTAAAATCATGAACACAAGTTTCATGGATATCATTATTATTTATAGCATACAAGTCATCACAATAATCATCACAGATAGCAACTTTGTTCTCATAATCAATTGAACCTCTTCCGAGAGAATGGAATCATTACTAAATAAAGTCATGACCTCTCAGAATCCACTTTTATCAATATAATCATCATAAATAGGTGGCATGCTCTCATCATAATAAATTTGCTCATCAAAGCTTGGGGGACAAAAAATATCATCTTCATCAAATATATCTTCCCCAAGCTTGTGGCTTTGCATATCATTAGCATCATGGATATTCAAGAAATTTATACTAACAACATTGCAATCATGCTCATCATTCAAATATTTAGTGCCAAACATTCTAATGCATTCTTCTTCTAGAACTTGAGCACAATTATCGGAATCCTTATTCTCACGATAGATATTAAAAAGATAAAGCGTATGAGGCAAACTTAATTCCATTTTTTAATTTTCTTTCATAAACTAAACTAGTGATAAAACAAGAAACTAAAAGACTCGATTGCAAGATCTAAAGCTATACCTTCAAGCGCTAACCTCCCCGGCAACGGCGCCAGAAAAGAGCTTGATGTCTACTACACAACCTTCTTGTAGATGTTGTTGGGCCTCCAAGTGCAGAGGTTTGTAGGATAGTAGCAAATTTCCCTCAAGTGGATGACCTAAGGTTTATCAATCCATGGCAGGCGTAGGATGAAGATGGTCTCTCTCAAACAACCCTGCAACCAAATAACAAAGAGTCTCTTGTGTCCCCAACACACCCAATACAATGGTAAATTGTATAGGTGCACTAGTTCGGCGAAGAGATGTTGATGCAAGTGGTATATGGATGGTAGATAATAGTTTTTGTAATCTGAAAATATAAAAACAGCAAGGTAAAGAATGATAAAAGTGAGCACAAACGGTATTGCAATGCGTTGGAACAAGGCCTAGGGTTCATACTTTCACTAGTGCAAGTTCCCTCAAAAATAATAACATAATTTGATCATATAACTATCCCTCAACATGCAACAAAGAGTCACTACAAAGTCACTAATAGCGGAGAACAATCAAAGAATTATGGTAGGGTACGAAACCACCTCAAAGTTATTCTTTCCAATCAATCCGTTGGGCTATTCCTATAGGTGTCACAAACAGCCCTAGAGTTCTACTAGAATAACACCTTAAGACACAAATCAACCAAAACCCTAATGTCACCTAGATACTCCAATGTCACCTCAAGTATCCGTGGGTATGATTATACGATATGCGTCACACAATCTCAGATTCATCTATTCAACCAACATATAGAACCTCAAAGAGTGCCCCAAAGTTTTCACCGGAGAATCATGATGAAAACATGTGCCAACCCCTATGCATAGGTTCATGGGCGGAACCCGCAAGTTGATCACCAAAACATACATCAAGTGAATCACACGATAACCCATTGTCACCACAGATACGCACGGCAAGACATACATCAAGTATTCTCAAATCTTTAAAGACTCAATCCGATAAGATAACTTCAAAGGGGAAACTCAATCCATTACAAGAGAGTAGAGGGGGAGAAAACATCATGAGATCCAACTATAATAGCAAAGCTCGCGATACATCAAGATCGTGCCACCTCAAGAACACGAGAGAGAGAGAGAGAGAGATCAAACACATAGCTACTAGTACATACCCTCACCCTCGAGGGAGAACTACTCCCTCCTCGTCATGGAGAGCACTGGGATGATGAAGATGGCCACCGGAGAAGGATTCCCCCTCCGGCATGGTGCCGGAACGGGTCTAGATTGGCTTTCGGTGGCTACGGAGGCTTCTAGCGGCGGAACTCCCGATCTATTGTGCTCTTTGATTGTTTTAGGGTATATGGAGATATATAGGCGGAAGAAGTACGTCAGGGGAGCCACGAGGGGCCCACGAGGGTGGAGGGCGTGCCCAGGGGGTGGGCGCGCCCCCTGCCTCGTGGCTTCCTTGTTGCTTCCCTTACATGGACTCCATGTCTCCCGGGTTGCTTTCCTTCCAAAAATAAGTTTCGTGAAGTTTCAGGTCAATTGGATTCTATTTGATTTTCCTTTTCTGTGATACTCTAAAACGAGGAAAAAAACAGAAACTGGCACTGGGCTCTGGGTTAATAGGTTAGTCCCAAAAATCATATAAAATAGCATATAAATGCATACAAAACATCCAAGGTTGATAATATAATAGCATGGAACAATAAAAAATTATAGATACGTTGGAGACGTATCACGGAGTACCTTGACCTAACCCCCTGCAAGAGAGAGCTGACAAAGTAAACCGGGTGCTGCATCATCTTCTTCCTCCGGACCACTTCATTTGGCTGCACGGGACCTGCCCCAATGGCGTCAGACTCTGCCGGGGGCCTTGCCTCGCCGACGCTAGGCCCTGCCGGGGGAATCTCTAGCTTGCCATCCGCCAGCTCCGCCGTTGCCACTGCCTCTTCGTCGACCTCCCTCTGTGCCACTAGTGCGGCGCTGACCACTTGATTCGTTGCTGCCAGAAACAACATTAACAGCTCTTGTGGTTTAGGCGCAACTAGTATCGGTGTAGAGGAGAGGTATTTCTTCACATCCTGCAGCGTTTCCTTGGCCTCTGGGTCCACTCCATTGGGCCCACCTTTTTCATGATTTTGAAAAAGGGAAGGGCATGCTTAGCAGACTAGGAGATGAATCTGCTCATGGCGGCAACGCAGCTAGTGAGCCGACGCACATCCTTGATTCGCTTGGGTGCCTAGATCTTCTCAGTAGCCTTGCTCTTGTTTGGATTTGCCTCGATCCCACGATGTGACACGAAGAACCCGAGAATTTTGCCAGACGGAACGCCAAAGACACACTTCTCAGGGTTCAACTTGAGGTTGATCTTGCACAGGTTGGCAAACATCTCTTCTAGGTCTTGCACAAGAGTTGCCTTGTCCTTCGTTTTGACCACTATGTCATCCATATAAGCTTCCATATTTCTAGGTAGCTGGGGCTCAAAACCAATTTGAACTGCTCTTGCAAACGTTGAGCCAGCGCTCTTCAACCTGAAAGGCATCTGTAAAAAGCAATACGTACCACATGGGGTGATGAATGATGTCTTCTCTTCGTCTTCTCTTGTCATGAAGATATGGTGGTAGCCCGGGTAGGCGTCGATGAATGATAACAGATCACACCCGGCCGTGGAGTCGACAATCTGGTCAACGCGCGGCAACGGGAAGGGGTCCTTAGGACAAGCCTTATTGATATCTGTGTAGTCGATACACAACCTCCACTTCCTGTTTGCCTTGTGCACCACCACCGGATTAGCCAAACACTTCGGATGGAGCACTCCTCTCAGCAAGCCTGACGCTTCCAACTTCCTGATCTCCTTTGTGATGAACTATTTCCATTCCAAAGCTTGCTTCCTGACCTTCTGCTTGACGGGTCACGCATGGGGACAGATAGAAAGATGGTGCTCAATCACTTCCCTGGGAACACGGGGGATGTCGGATGCTTGCCATGCAAACACATCGACATTTACCCACAGGAAAGTGATGAGTGCGCTTTTCTATTTGCTGTCGAGGGTGGAGCTTATGGTGAAAGCCCCTCCTGTGCCATCCTCCTTGACAGGCACCTTCTTGGTCTCTGGCGACGCGGCTTTGGATTTCTTCCTCTTGCCAGTGGAGCTCTCTCGCACGTCCTCGATGGTAGCACAACACTCCGAAGAGGTGCGCTTGCCGGGGTGGGTGTGAGAAGTCCCGCCGGTCTTCTTCTTCCCTCCCAGGACTTCAGCGGCAGGAGCAAGCGCCTTGGTGGCAGCTGCTGCAACTGCTTCCCGATAGAGTAGGTCGGCGCAAATCAGCGCATCCTTCTTGTCACAGGGAACGGTGATGATGGTCATCGGCCCAGGCATCTTTAGCGTGTTGTAGGCGTAATGTGATGCCTCCATGAACTTGGCTAGTGCCCGGCGACCGAGAATCCCGTTGTAGCGCAAGGCAATCTCGGCTACATCAAAGACAATCCTCTCTGTCCTGTAGTTCAGCTCGCCTCCAAATGTCACAGGCAGCGTGACCTTGCCCTTCGGCTGACTCCTTCCCGGGTTGACCCCATGAAACGTACCCGTCTCCTCGAGGTTCCCATCAGGAATTTGTAGCCTTTTGATCACAACGGGTGAGATCAAGTTCAGACCGGCCCCGCCGTCAACCAGCATCTTGTTCACCTTGAGGTTGCATATCGTTGGTGAAACCAACAACGGAAAACACCCGACCGCAGTTGTGCGATCAGGGTGGTCCTCGGCGTCAAAGATGATGGGCGTGATGGACCACTTCACCGGCTTCTGAGCGTCGAACGACGGCTCTGTTGCTGTGATCTCACGCGCCCACTGCTTGAGCTGGCAGTGAGAAGTATGCAGCGAGGCACCACCATCGACGCACATGGCCTCTATAGCCTTCTGGAACCCATGCTTGCCGGACTCGTTGTCCTCGTCATGATTGTCGTCTTCCTGCTTCTTGTCGCAGCCCCGAGCGGGCCTCTCTTGCTGGTTGTCCTTGACGTGGCGGCCTCCTTGGCCGCCACGCTTCTTGCCGGATCCTTCGGCACCATCCTGACCCTTCTCCTTGTCCTGCCTCTCATGCTCGGCTTTTTACTTTTCGGCAAGCAGCTCAACTTGTCAGCAGTTCTGGAGGTTGTGGCCCTTGGTGCGGTGGATCTTGCAATACTGCTTGTCGGAGCCCCTGGCTTGTCGGCAGCCGCCAAGGCCCGGAAAGCGGCACACCCGACAATCTCCTTGCCGGGGTCATCTGCCTTGGCCTTCTTGGTGGCGCTGGTGTCGTCGGTTCCCTCGACGGCAAGCACGGCCTTGCCCTTGTGTTTCCTATTGCGATGCTGACCCTTCTTCGTTGGGGCGGCAGTGTCTTCATCGGTAGAGTCGGTTTCCGCGCCGACGTCTTCGCCGGGGTACTTCCTTCCCTCTTCAGCCCGGGTGCATCTATCGGCCAGAACGTAAAGTTCATCCACATCCTTGACCTTTTTGATTGCTAGCTCTTCATGCATCTTGCGGTTATGCACATTCTGATGGAATGCGCTGATCACGGCGGTATGATGAACATCCGGGATGTTGTATTGCACTCGGCTGAACCTCTCTATGTACTTGCGCAGGTTTTCACCTTCCTTGTGCGGAATGATATACAAATCACTCGCCTGGCCATGAGCTTGGTGGCCTCCAGTGAAGGACCCAATGAATTCATGAAACAAATCCGACCAAGAAGAAATGGAATCCGCCGGCAAGTGCATCAACCAAGACATGACATTGGGTTTTAGGGCCAACGGGAAGTAGTTGGCAAGCACCTTGTCGTCATGGGCTCCAGCGGCTTGCATCGCGATGGTGTAGTTGCTGAGGAACTCTGACGGATGGGTCTTGTCGTTGTACTTCTCGCTGACGGCGGTCTTGAACATGTGGTGGGACGACCACTGGAACTGCCGCAGCTCACGGGTAAAGGCTGGGCAACCCACCTCGTAAGGTAGGCCGCCAGAGCCTCCTGGTGCTGGGTGGTCCACAGCGGGCCCTGCCCGCCTGTCTAACTAGTGGCGCGTATCGCGCCAGCGCTCGATGGTGGTTCGAGCGTCTTCGTGGGCTCGCTCCTGAAGAACTTGGCGCTGGTCGCGGTGGGTCCATGGATCGGACGACGCTATGGAAATGTTATCACAAGCGTCATCACGACGGATCGACACCCGCGGCGGCTGGCGTGGAGGAGAGTGCACCGTGGCCACAGCACCCCCCCGCTGGCGTGCGTTGGTTCGACGGAGCGCCGGCCTAAGGGCCCCACTGGATGTGGCTCGTCTTTGTTGGCAACGCCGATGAGGCTCCTGATGGTGGCTCTCCACTCGTCGAGATTTTCTGCGGTAAGAGCGAAGTCGAGGAGCAGCTGTGCGCGCGCCAAAGCTTCTGCTGGCGTGGGTGGCGGCGAAAGCTGCATGGACCATGGCGCGCTCCGACTTCTAACCATTTTAGAAGGAGCTCTATCACGGCCCAACGGCTGTGTGCCATTTTCGCCAGCACTTTGGCGGGCATCCTGGCTTCCTCCATCCCGCGATTGATGCACGGGACTCTTCCCACGGAGGCGCCTGGGGTCCCCAGCATGGTGGCGCTGCTCGTCACGCGCATCCTGAGTAGAGCGTGTCGTGGGCGCCGATGTAGGCAACTTGGAGGTCGCCACACCGCACGTAGGTGGCACGGCGTCGCCCTTGGAGGGCCCCGCAATACTTGCGAGGGCCCCGGATCCGTCTTTGAATTTGGCGGCGTATGGCTCGTCGTCTTACGCGCGAACGACGCTGCTCGCCAGGCTCTGGCTGCCAGAGCGATGTTGATGCTCGCGGGCCGTGCCTCGGGTTCTGCCCGCGACCGGCCCGCTGCTCGCCCGCACCGGTACGGGCCGTCCGGCTCCCAACAAACCGATCTCTGTGACCGCCTTCTTCTTGGGAGCCAGGATGATGAAGAACTGCTAGGCTGACTGTTAGACCGGATTTTCACAACTGCGCATCCCCTACCTGGCGCGCCAAAGATTTTGGGGGAAATCGACACCTATGGGATCACTGGGATCCCTTCTACGGTTGGTGGGCGCGGGGTCATGGAAAGAGCGGGTCTGACAGGAGGCACACAGATCGTTTACCCAGGTTCGGGCCGCGAGGATGTGTAAAACTCTAGTCCTGCTTTGGTGGATGTATTGAGAGTGCTCTTGTGTTCTAGAGCTAGCTACGGGGTGCAACTTTGCCCAAAAGATCCGAATCCTCCTCCTGGTCGCCTCGGGCCTCCTTTTATAAGGAAAAGGGGTTGCCACAATGGCACACAAGAGGTGGAAAGATGTACAATGGATGAGTCTATCCTCTGGCACCGTTGGACAAATGCACTTAATGCGTTGCCGACGTGCCCCTCTCACTTTATCGGGGACGGCAAGGAAGCACGTCCCAGCTGTCACCGCCACACCTGGCTTCGACACGCGTCTGAGCTGACGAGGTGTCGTGGTGCCACGTTGGCTGGCTGGTGGGCTGGCGCGGTGGTGGAGCCTTCAGGAAGACTTGCATGCCACCACGCAGGTGCTTGCTGGGTCGGTGTAGAGGCCGCTCATTGCCACGCAGGTGTCCGCCCAGCTGGTTGAGCTAGCAGCTGCTTGGGGACGGCGGTGGAGCTTTGGCAAACGCGGGCCTGGTTGCGGCCCTCCTGGTGTCCTCGGCAAGGGTCTTGCTGGGCCCCCGGTAAGGGTCTTGCTATGGCGTCGTGGTTGTCCTCGGCAAGGATCTCGCCGGGGGTTGTCGTCTTCTGGTCCTCATCTGATCCTGGGTGTTCATGATCTTGACAAAGATCTGCATGTCACCACGGAGGTGTCTCCCGAACATTGGTTCCAATGTAGTCATTGGCGCTGTTTGGAACTCCTGGGCTCAAGGGTGTCTCGCTCCGCTAGTGTTGGGCAAGTTGCCCTGGCAAGGCTCTTGCCGGGGCCGTGGAGGTCGCCCCAGCAAGGGTCTTGCCGGGGGAGTCTACCTTGCCCCCTTTGTTCTTCAGTGTTTCTGGCCTTGGTGTTGCTTTGTTTGTCTTATGCTTTGGTATCCCTCCGGGTTCCCTCCTCTGCATTGTTAAGTGTGGTCGCGGGCGCGGCTCTGACTGTCCGTGCACAAGTAAAGGGGTTAAAAAGGGGAGCCCCTACTTTTGTACACCGACAATCGGATATGAACTCCTTAATCCAGACTCCTTCATTTGCTGCTTCCGAAGAAGCTATGTATTCCGCTTCACACGTAGATCCCGCCACGACGCTCTGCTTGGAACTGCACCAACTGACAGCTCCACCATTTAATAAAAATAAGTATCCGGTTTGTGACTTAGTGTCATCCGGATTAGTGTCAAAGCTTGGATCGACGTAACCGTTTACGACGAGCTCCTTGTCACCTCCATAAACAAGAAACAAATCCTTAGTCCTTTTCAAGTATTTCAGGATGTTCTTGACCGCTGTCCAGTGATCCACTCCTGGATTACTTTGGTACCTCCCTGCTAAACTAATAACAAGACACACATCAGGTCTGGTACACAGCATTGCCTACATGATAGAACCTATGGCTGAGGCATAGGGATGACTTTCATTTTCTCTCTATCTTCCGCTGTGGTCGGGCATTGAGTCTGACTCAACTTCACACATTGTAACACAGGCAATAACCCTTTGTTTGCTTGATCCATTTTGAACTACTTCAAAACTTTATCAAGGTATGTGCTTTGTGAAAGTCCAATTAAGCATCTTGATCTATCTCTATAGATCTTGATGCCCAATATATAAGCATCTTCACCGAGGTATTTCATTGAAAAATTCTCATTCAAATATCCTTTTATGCTATTCAGGAATCCAGCATCATTTTCGATCAACAATATGTCATCCACATATAATAACAGAAATGCTACAGAGCTCCCACTCACTTTCTTGTAAATACAGGCTTCTCCAAAAGTCTGTATAAAACCATATGCTTTGATCACACTATCAGAGCGTATATTCCAACTCTGAGATGCTTGCACCAGTCCATAAATGGATCGCTGGAGCTTGCACACTTTGTTAGCAATTTTGGATTGACAAAACCTTCCGGTTGCATCATATACAACTCTTCTTTAAGATATCCATTAAGGAATGTAGTTTTGACATCCATTTGCCAAATTTCATAATCATAAAATGCAGAAATTGCTAACATGATTCAGACGAACTTAAGCATTGCTACGGGTGAGAAGGTCACATCATAGTCTAACTCCTTGAACTTGCTGAAAACCTTTCGCAACAAATCGAGCTTTGTAGGCAGTAACATTACCGTCAGCGTTAGTCTTCTTCTTGAAGATCCATTTATTCCCTATGGCTTGGCGGTCATCGGGCAAGTCAACCGAAGTCCACACTTTGTTCTTATACATGGATCCCATCTCAGATTTCATGGCCTCAAGCCACTTCGCAGAATTTGGGCTCATCATTGCTTCCTCATAGTTCATAGGTTCATCATGGTCAAGTAACATGACCTCCAAAACGGGATTACCGTACCACTCTGGTGCGGATCTTGCTCTGATTGACCTATGAGGTTCTGTAGTATCTTGATCTGAAGTTTCATGATCAACATCATTAACTTCCACACCAATTGGTGTAGCAATCACTGGAACTAATTTCTGTGATGAACTACTTTCCAATAAGGGAGAAGGTACAATTACCTTATCAAGTTCTACTTTCCTCCCACTCACTTCTTTTGAGAGAAACTCCTTCTCTAGAAAGGATCCATTCTTAGCAATGAATATCTTGCCTTCGCATCTTTAATAGAAGGTGTACCCAACAGTTTCCTTTAGGTATCCTATGAAGACACATTTCTCCGATTTGTGTTCGAGCTTATCAGGTTGAAGCTTTTTCACATAAGCATCGCAGCCCCAAACTTTAAGAAACAACAACTTGGGTTTCTTGCCAAACCACAGTTCATATGGTGTCGTGTCAACGGATTTTGATGGTGCCCTATTTAATGTGAATGCAGCCGTCTCTAAAGTATAACCCCAAAACGATAGCGGTAAATTAGTAAGAGACATCATAGATCGCACCATATCTAATAAAGTGCAGTTACGACGTTCGGACACACCATTACGCTGTGGTGTTCCAGGTGGCGTGAGTTGCGAAACTATTCCGCCTTGTTTCAAATGAAGACCAAACTCTTAACTCAAATATTCACCTCCACGATCAGATCGTAGAAACTTCATTTTCTTGTTATGATGATTTTCCACTTCAGTCTGAAATTCTTTGAACTTCTCAAATGTTTCAGACTTATGTTTCGTCAAGTAGATATACCCATATCTGCTAAAATCATTTGTGAAGGTCATAAAATAAGGATCCCCGCCGCGAGCATCAACACTCATCGGACCGCATACATCAGTATGTATTATTTCCAATAAGTCTGTTGCTCGCTCCATTGTTCCGGAGAACTGAGTCTTAGTCATCTTTCCCATGAGGCATGGTTCGCAAGCATCAAGTGATTTATAATCAAGTGATTCCAAAAGCCCATCAGCATGGAGTTTCTTCATGTGCTTTACACAAATATGACCTAAACGGCAGTGCCATAAATAAGTTGCACCATCATTATTAAACTTATATCTTTTGGTTTCAATACTATGAATATGTGTATCACTATTATCGAGATTCAATAAAAATAGACCAGTCAACAAGGGGGCATGACCATAAAAGATATTACTCATATAAATAGTACAACCATTATTCTTTGATTTAAATGAATAACCGTCTCACATCAAACAAGATCCAGATATAATGTTCATGCTTAACGCTTGCACCAAATAACAATTATTCATGTCTAAAAATAATCCCGAAGGTAGATGTAGAGCTAGCGTGCCGACCGCGATCACATCGACCTTGGAACCATTTCCCATGCGCATCATCACGTCGTCCTTAGCCAATCTTCGCTTAATCTGTAGCCCCTATTTTGAGTTACAAATATGAGCAACGGAACCAGTATAAAATACCCAGGCGCTACTATGAGCATTAGTAAGGTACACATCAGTAACATGTATATCAAATATACATTTCACTTTGCCATCCTTCTTATCCGCCAAATACTTGGGGCAGTTCCACTTCCAGTGACCAGTACCTTTGCAATAGAACTACTCAGTCTCAGGCTTAGGTCCTGACTTGGGCTTCTCCACTTAAGCAGCAACTTGCTTGCTGTTCTTCTTGATGTTCCCCCTTTTCCCTTTGACATTTTTCTTGAAACTAGTGGCCTTGTTAACCATCATCACTTGATGCTCCTTCTTGATTTCTACCTTCGCGGCTTTTAGCATTGCGAAGAAATCGGGAATTGTCTTATCCATCCCTTGCATATTATAGTTCATCATGAAGCTTTTGTTGCTTGGTGGCAGTGATTGAAGAACTCTGTCAATGACACTATCATCAGGAAGATTAACTCCCAGTTGAGTCAAGTGGTTGTGGTACCCATACATTCTGAGTATATGTTCACTGATAGAACTATTCTCCTCCATCTTACAGCTGTGGAACTTATTGGAGACTTCATATATATCAATCCGGGCATTTGCTTGAAATATTAACTTCAACTCCTGGAACATCTCATATGCTCCATGACGTTCAAACCGTCGTTGAAGTCCCGATTCTAAGACGTAAAGCATGGCACACTGAACTATTGACTAGTCATCAGCTTTGCTCTTCCAGACATTCATAATATCTTGAGTAGCTCCTGCAGTGGGATTTTCACCTAGCGGTGCTTCCAGGATGTAATTCTTCTGTGCAGCAATGAGGTAATCCTCAAGTTACGGACCCAATCCATGTAGTTGCTACCATCATCTTTCAACTTAGTTTTCTCTAGGAACGCATTAAAATTCAAAGGAATAGTAGCACGGGCCATTTATCTACAACAACATAGACATGCAAAATACTATCAAGTACTAAGTTCATATTACTTAAGAACTCCCACTTAGATAGACATCCCTCTAATCATCTAAGTGATCACCTGATCCATATCAACTAATCCATGTCCGATCATCACATGAGATGGAGAAGTTTTCAATGGTGAAAATCACTATGTTGATCATATCTACTATATGATTCACGCTTGACCTTTCGGTCTCAGTGTTCCGAGGCCATATCTGCATATGCTAGGCTCCTCAATTTTAACTTGAGTATTCTACGTGTGGAAAACTGGCTTGCACCCGTTGTATGTGAACGTAGAGCTTATGACACCCGATCATCACGTGGTGTCTCGGCACAACGAACTTTAGCAACGGTGCATACTCAGGGAGAACACTTATACCTTGAAATTTAGTGACAGATAATCTTATAATGCTACCGCCGTACTAAGAAAAATAAGATGCCTAAAGGATAAACATCACATGCATTCAAAATAAGTGATATGATATGGCCATTATCATCTTGTGCCTTTGACCTCCATCTCCAAAGCACCGTCATGATCACCATCTTCACCGGCTTGACACCTTGATCTCCATCGAAGCATCGTTGTCGTTCCGCCAACTAATGCTTCTACGACTATCGCTACCACTTAGTGTTAAAGTAAAGCAATTACATGGCGATTGCATTTCATACAATAAAGCAACAACCATATGGCTCCTGCCAGTTGCCGATAACTTTGTTACAAAACATGATCATCTCATACAATAATTTATATAATCACGTCTTGATCATATCACATCACAACATGCCCTGCAAAAACAAGTTAGACGTCCTCTACTTTGTTGTTGCAAGTTTTATGTGGCTGCTACGGGCTTAGCAAGAATCGTTCTTACCTACGCATCAAAACCACAACGTTTTTTCGTGAAGTGTGTTGTTTTAACCTTCAACAAGGATCGGGCGTAGTCACACTTGATTCAACTAAAGTTGGAGAAACAGACACCCACTAGCCACTTGTGTGCGAAGCACGTTGGTAGAACCAGTCTCATGAACACGGTCATGTAATGTTGGTCTAGGCCGCTTCATCCAACAATACCGCCGAATCAAAGTATGACATGTTGGTAAGCAGTATGACTATTATCGCCCACAACTCTTTGTGTTCTACTCGTGCATATAACATCTACGCATAGACCTGGCTCGGATGCCACTGTTGGGGAACGCATTATTTCAAAAAAAATCCTATGATCACGCAAGAACTATCTAGGAGATGCATAGTAATGAGAGGGGAGAGTGAGTCTACATACCCTTGTAGACCGAAAGCGGAAGCATTTAGTAACGCGGTTGATGTAGTCGAACGTCTTCGCGATCCAACCGATCAAGTACCAAACGCACGGCACCTCCATGATCTGCACACGTTCAACTCAGTGATGTCCCTCGTACTCTTGATCCAGATGAGGCCGAGGGTGAGTTCCGTCAGCACGATGGCGTGGTGATGGTGATGATGAAGTTACCAATGCAGGGCTTCACCTAAGCACTACGACAATATGACCGAGGTGGAAAACTGTGGAGGGGGGCAGCGCACACGGCTAAGAGATTGTCTGTTGTGCCTTTGGGTGCCCCTTCCCCACGTATATAAAGGAGGGGGAGGAGGAGGCTGGCCAAGGAGGAGGCGCACCATGGGGGGGGAGTCCTACTAGGACTCCAAATCTAGTAGGATTCACGCCCCCTTTCCTATTCCAAGTGGGAGAAGGGGGGAAGGAGGAAGAGGAGAGAAGGAAGGAGGGGGGTGCTGCCCCTTCCCCTTGTCCAATTCGGATTGGGGCAAGGGGGCGTGCGCCACCTCCTGGACAGCCCTCTCTCTTCTCCACTAAGGCCCAATAGCTTTGGGGGGGGGGGGGGTTCGGTAACCCCCGGTACTCTGAAACGACCCGAACCATTCTGGTGTCTGAATGTAACCTTCCAATATATGAATCTTTATCTCTCGACCACTTCAAGACTCCTCATCATGTCTGTGATCTCATCCGGGACTCCGAACAACCTTCGGTCATCAAATCACATAATCTCAGAATACAAATCGTCATCGAACATTAAGCATGCGGACCCTACGGGTTCGAGAACTATGTAGACATGACCGAGACACATCTCCGGTCAATAACCAATAGCGGAACCTAGAGGATCTTATTGGCTCCTACATATTCTACGAAGATCTTTATCGGTCAAACCGCATAACAACATACGTTGTTCCCTTTGTCATCAGTATGTTACTGCCCAAGATTCGATCGTTGGTATCATCATACCTAGTTTAATCTCGTTACCGGCAAGTATCTTTACTCGTTCCATAATGCATCACCCCGTGACTAACTCATTAGTCACATTGCTTGCAAGGCTCGTAGTGATGTGCATTACCGAGAGGGCCCAGAGATACCACTCCGAAACACGGAGTGACAAATCCTAATCTCGATCTATGCCAACTCAACAAACACAATCGGAGACACCTGTAGAGCATCTTTATAATCACCTAGTTACGTTGCGACGTTTGATAGCACACAAGGTGTTCCTACGGTATTCTGGAGTTACATAATCTCATAGTGATAGGAACATGTATAAGTCATGAAGAAAGCAATAGCAATAAACTAAACGATCATAGTGCTAAGCTAACGGATGGGTCTTGTCCATCAGATCATTCTCTAATGATGTGATCCCATTCGTCAGATGACAACACATGTCTATGGCTAGGAAACTTAACCATCTTTGATCAATGAGCTAGTCTAGTAGAGGCATACTAGGGACACTCTGTTTGTCTATGTATTCACACATGTACTAAGTTTCCGGTTAATACAATTCTAGCATGAATAATAAACATTTATCATGATATAAGGAAATATAAATAACAACTTTATTATTGCCAATAGGGCATATTTCCTTCAATAGCAAACGGGTCGACGTGTAATGCACAAAATAAAAGTGCAGAACAGCAGGGGGGGCGCACCACAGTCGTAGCGCCCAGTAGTAGTAATGAACAATGAGACATCAAATCACAAAGCCACACCTTTCCCCAGACGGATGAAGCAACCATTATTTAACACTTCGCTGAATCCTCTTCTCCATCATCTCCTTCATGAAAACCACGTATTGCTTCTGCCATTGTTCTGCCTCAAGTGTGACGCGCATCGCCTTGGTACATCATGACACGTGGTACCGCATGACAAGCCATGCTCCCCCGCCCACTGCTCAGTAAAATCACCTCATTTTTACTAATCTCGATGCTACTATCTTTTGAGATCAATATAGTCAGGATTCACCAAGGAGCAAAACCAAGTGGTAGGCTGCTCCTGTCGCGTTGGCATAGCAACTCAGCAGGGTCAGTCCACACACGAAATGGCGACACACTTACAGGACCCCTTTGGCCAACATGTGGCCCATCCACCAACTTGTTCCACGTGCGATGCACCAAATTACAGTTTAGAGTAGCGGTTGGACATGGAGGCACCCCGGTTGTCGTGGAATTGTCACGGCAGATGTCCTAGTGTGAGGACTTAGTTGTGGAGCCATCGCATTGAGGTTAGCTTAAAGGGCTTAATCAGGACACATGACACGAGGAGGTTATACTGGTTCGGCCCCTTACGATGAAGGTAAAAGCCTAGTCCAGTTTGTAGTTGGTCCTGCGAGGGTTTCGATGAGCAGGGAGCGAATACGCTTGACCCAGCTCTTCATTTGTTGTTTCTTGTCCTAAGCCGTCGCTTGGTCATCCCCTTATATACACGGCTTGATGCCCTGCGGCCCTCAGAGTCCCGGCCGGCTTATACAACGTATTCGGCTCGGTGACCTTTCACATATGCCTTGCAATACAAGTTTACATACATGGTGGTTTATACTCATGGGACTTAAGCCGCCTTCGGGTCTGGGCCCTCTATTAAGCCTATCTATGAACCGCCATAAGCTCTTGGGCTTCATTGAGATGAATTGTCATAGGGATGACCCGGCCCCTCCTAGGCGGATCATACCTAATAGTTATATCCCCAACATTAGGCCCCAAGTTGACTTGAACTTGTTCATGTCAATCTCCAAGACATAGAAAAATCCTTCCATATCCGCTGCAAAAACTCTGTAACCCGCCATGACGTCATCTCCAAGAATTTCGGAAACCCGCCACGACATCATCTTTAACGTATCTTTATCTTAATGTCCTGCCAAAAATCGAGGCGTTCAATTAGCTGGATAACTAACATTCGACCTCCTTGTCTTTCGCGCCTGCTTGTTTTCCTGTTCCCTTATAAATAGGGCTATAAGGTCATCTCTCGTTCTTCTGCTTCTCCTTTCTTCCTCGCAACGCGTCGTCCCGCACGAACCTTGCCGTCATCGACCTCCATCTTCGACCCCAACTCCGGCCGCTGCATCGCCCTAAGTGGACCAGAGAACCGCGGCGCCACCCCGCTTTCTAAACAGCATCGGTAAGCCTTCCGTTCCTCATCATTGATCCGTCATTAGGGTTTGTTGGTGTTCTTCGGTGTTTATCGGTGTTCGTCACTGTACTTCCTTTTTCTTTGTTTAAATCCATAGGTTAGATCCAAAAGCTATAGGAGTCTTGCGCGGTAGCTATTCCAGTGCTTGTTTTAATACTAAAACATATCCCCACCGCGACAGATCTCCTCTAGGGCGCCTCTACTCTTCCTCTATCACTTTTTTTGATGAATTCATCCTCCCTTTTTTTGAACAGCGGTAGATCCAAATTTATAACCTCAATCTGCGGAATCTGTTTGTCCCAATACTAAGCAAATTCTGTTTTTGATAACTCTTGAATACCTTAGTCATGGCGGCTTACTCGGCCGGCTTATCATTATTTCATATACCATTAGCCCACGCTGAAGCCGCCACTATATACATGCACTGTAATTGTTGACTTGCAATCCTACCAACTAACTTAAGCCGGTAAATTATTTCCATTTAGATTGTCCTTTCACCATGCCACCAAAGACGATGACAACTTGCAACTGGGTCCCTTCCACAGTCACTGAGAGCACCTTGAAAGACTTTGTCACTTTTGGATATGTCTTACCGCGCTCCTGACCCGTGTAAAGAGAGACCTCAGCCGAAGGACGGTGAAATTATTGTCTTCACCGATCATATGGACTAGGGCTTCTCGCCACCCGGCTCAAAATTCTTTAGAGATGTTATGCATTTTTTCAAACTTGACTAGCAAGATATCGGACCCAATTCCATATGAAATATCTGCAACTTCCAAGTTTTCAGCGAGGTTTATCTTCAAGAAGAACCTACTATTGAACTGTTTAGAGAATACTTCTACTTGAACCGCCAGAATGAATATACCAACGTTCCTAGCTTGGAACTTGGCGGGATTTCAATTCAACACAGATGAGATGCCATCTTCCCTCTTGTAGTTCTGCCAAGCCATCCTAAGGACTGGAATCAAACATGGTTTTATTGCAAGGATACCTCACCGTCTGATGAAAATCCAATGCCGGGTTACCGCGCTGATCGTCTTGACGCCAAATACAAACTCCCTGATAAACTTACTACCGCCGAACGCAAGAAACTTGTCCCCACAATCAGGAAAGTTCAATCCTTGTTGGGAAATGACTTAACTGGAGTTGACTTAATCCGTTGTTGGGTCGTGTGGCAGATCATCCCTCTAAGTCGCCGATCCGGCTTGATGTGTAACTATACCGGAGCAACACTGACGGCCCGGCTATTAGCAGCCACATATAACAACAAAGCCTCCTTGTCAATAGGGGATGCGAGTACTGGCGGCTCAACCAGCTGCTTCTTCAAATCGTCAAACGCTGCATCAGCAGCATCATTCCAGACAAAGTTATATGTCTTTTTCATCATCTGATATAGAGGGATAGCCTTCTCCCCCAACCAGCTTATGAACCTGCTTAAAGCTTCAATACGACCTGCCAGATACTGCACATCATTGATACACACCGGCTTAGCCAGAGAGGTGATAGCTTTGATCTTCTCTAGATTAGCTTCAATTCGTCTGTTAGATACCAAAAACCCAGGAGCTTGCCTGCCGGCACACCAAAAACACACTTGGCCAGGTTAAGCATCATCTTGTAAACCCGGAGATTATCAAAGGTTTCCTTCAAATCATCTATCGGTGTCTATTTCTCTCTGGATTTCACCACAGTATCATTCACATAGGCATGAACATTACACCCAATTTGGTTATGAAGGCAGTTTTGCACACACCTCTGATAAGTCGTCTGGGCACTCATGAACCCAAAAGGCATAAACACATAAAAGAGGGCTCCAAAGGTAGTTATGAAAGCCATCTTCTCCTGGTCCTTAACTGCCATCTTGATTTGATGATAACCAGAATAAGCATCTAGAAAACTCAAACGCTCACAACCCGCCGTAGCATCAATAATCTAATCAATACGAGGGAGAGCAAAAGGATCCGCCGGACAAGCCTTGTTTAAATTTGTTTAGTCCACACACATACACCAAGTGTCGTTCTTCTTAAGTACCAGCATGTAACACCCATGATGCGGCTATATCTCCCACGTGTAACACCCATGATGCGGCTATATCTCCCATGTGTCAGAGCACGACTTAGAGGCATAACTGCATGGTAGGCATGTCGCAAGAGGGATAATCTTACACATCCCATGTACTGAATAAGAAAGGGATAAAGAGTTGGCTACAATCGCCACTTCACACAATACATAAATATATCGTACATCATCAAGAATACAAACAAGGTCCGACTATGGAAGCAAACGTAAATAAAGACAACCCCAAATGCTAGATCCCCGATCGCCCCAACCGGGCTCCTCTACTGATCATCTGGAAAAGAAACATAGTAACGGCCCGAATCCTCGTCGAACTCCCACTTGAGTTCGGTAGCATCCCCTGCACTGGCATCATCGGCACCTACATCTGTTTTGGAAGTATCTGTGAGTCACGGGGACTCAGCAATCTCACACCCTCGCGATCAAGACTATTTAAGCTTAAAGGTAGGAAATGGGGTAGTGAGGTGGAGCTGCAGCAAGCACTAGCATATATGGTGGCTAACTTACGCAAATGAGAGCGAGAAGAGAAGCAAAGCACAGTCGAGAAGCTAAAATGATCAAGAAGTGATCCTGAAACTACTTACGTTCAAGCATAACACGAGACCGTGTTCTCTTCCCGGACTCCGCCGAAAAGAGACCATCACGGCTACACACGCGGTTGATTTATTTTAATTAAATTAAGTTTGAAGTTCTCTACAACCGGACAATAACAAATTCCCATCTCCCCATAACTGCGGGCACGGTTTTCGAAAGTTCAAATCCTGCAGGGGTGTCCCAACTTAGCCCATCACAAGCTCTCACGGTCAACGAAGGATATTCCTTCTCCCAGGAAGACCCGATCATACTCGGAATCCCGGTTACAAGACATTTCGACAATGGTAAAACAAGACCAGCAAAGCCACCCGAATGTGCCAACAAATCCCGATAGGAGCTGCACATATCTCGTACTTAGGGCACACCGGATAAGCAATCCGCACAACAAAAACCAAACCTCAAGTTTCCTCGACATGGCGCTGCAAGGGGCTCTAGTTTGGAACAACACTCAGAGGAGCACTGGCCTAGGGGTTTCAAATAAAGATGACCCTTGAGTCCGCGGAACCCAAGTGAAAAAGGCTTAGGTGGCAAATGGTAAAACCAAGGTTGGGCCTTGCTGGAGGAGTTTTATTCAAGGCGAACTGTCAAGGGGTTCCCATAACACCCAACCACGTAAGGAACGCAAAATCAAGGAACATAATACAGGTATGACGGAAACTAAGGCGGCAAGAGTGGAGCAAAACACCAGGCATAAGGCTGAGCCTTCCACCCTTTACCAACTATATAGATGCATTAAAGTAAACAAGATATAATAATGATATCCCAACAATATCCATGTTCCAACATGGAGCAAACTTCAACTTCACCTGCAACTAGCAACGCTATAAGAGGGGTTGAGCAAAGCGGTAACATAGCCAAACAATGGTTTGCTAGGAAAGGTGGGTTAGAGGCTTGACATGGCAATATGGGAGGCATGATATAGCCAGTGGTAGGTATCGCGGAATAGAAAAAGAGCGAATAACTTGCAAGCAAAGATAGAAGTGATTTCGACGGTATGGTCATCTTGCCTGCAAAGTTCTCAGAGTTGACGAAAGCTTGATCCTCGTTAGCGTACTCAACAGGTTTCTCGATCACGTACTCGTCTCCTGGCTCTAACCAAATCAAGAACACAAGCAAAGGGCCAACAATCAATCATGGTGCAATGCACAAGCAACATGATGCAAAACATGGCTTGATATGCAAGATGTGATAGCTATATCTCCCACGTGTTGGAGCACGACTTAGAGGCATAACTGCATGGTAGGCATGTCGCAAGAGGGGTAATGTTTACACATCCAATGTACTGAATAAGAAAGGGATAAAGAGTTGGCTTACAATCGCCACTTCACACAATATATAAATACATCATGCATAATCCAGAATACAAACAAGGTCCGACTACGGAACCAAACATAAATAAAGACAACCCAAATGCTAGATCCCCGATCGCTCCAACTGGGCTCCTCTACTGATCATCCGGAAAAGAAACATAGTAACGGCTCGAATGCTTGTCGAACTCACACTTGAGTTTGGTAGCATCCCCTGCACTGGCATCATATGCACCTGCATCTGTTTCGGAAGTATCTGTGAGTCATAGGGACTCAGCAATCTCACACCCTCGCGATCAAGACTATTTAAGCTTAAAGGTAGGAAAAGGGGTAGTGAGGTGGAGCTGCAGCAAGCACTAGCATATATGGTGGCTAACTTACACAAATGTGAGCGAGAAGAGAAGCAAAGCACGGTCTAGAAGCTAAAATGATCAAGAAGTGATCCTGAAACTACTTACGTTCAAGCATAACATGAGACCATGTTCTCTTCCCGGAATCAAGCCGAAAAGATACCATCACGGCCAAACACGCGGTTGATTCATTTTAATTAAATTAAGTTTCAAGTTCTATACAACTAGACATTAACAAATTCCCATCTGCCCATAATCGCCGGCATGGCTTTCGAAAGTTCAAACCCTGCAGGGTTGTCCCAACTTAGCCCATCACAAGCTCTCACGATCAATGAACGATATTCTTTCTCCCAGGAAGACCCGATCAGACTCGGAATCCCGGTTACCGGACATTTCGACAATGGTAAAAAAAGACCAGCAAAGCCACCCAAATGTGCCGCCAAATCCTGATAGGAGGTGCACATATCTCGTTCTCAGGGCACACCGGATAAGAAATCCGTACAACTAAAACCAAACCTCAAGTTTCCCCGAGGTGGTGCTGCAACTCTAGTTTGGGCCATCTAGAATGCAACAAGAAGCTAAGCTACTGCACTCCAATATAGCAACAAAGCATATTCCAGTGATCTACTCAAGATGCTTGACAAAAATTAACACTAAGCTATGGCTAAATCACACAAGAGCAGGTTCAAACAAGCATGGCAAAAGTGCAAAAGATATCAGCTTCACAGACTTAGTGAAAATAATAACATGTCAGGAATTAACATCAGGAAGCAATGTTTAGAGCAAGCAAACAACATGCTACAGGTACAGATCATAGCAGAAAAAGGCATGGAATGAATCTAATCAAGGCATAGAACAAAAGTCCCTTACCGATCAAGAGCTAAAAAGGCACAGGAGATATTATGGCACCCATGTAAACATAGCAAGTTTCGTTAATAGATTCAGACTTAGCAGAAAACTGAGCATGGCATCAATAGAATTATGAAGGCATCTTTGCGAGCTCGATTCACTCATCATAAAGCCTTTCATGACAAACTAAGCATTCTATCAGGAAGAATACATGTTCATGAAACTAACCATGGCAAGAGCGAGCTCATAGCATGCACAGATCGACTCCAACAACCTTGGCAGAATTGATTAACATGTAAACAATCTGCCAGGAACATTTTGTAGCAAAAGTAGAGCAAGATTAAGGCATGCTAGGACACTCCATAATTGCAAACAGGGGCATGGATGGATAGAGCACAACCATATGTCCAAAACATCCTTACTGAATATACTCAAAACATGCATGGATCACTCTATAGCAACATAAATACATGGCATAAAAATAACAGCAGAGCAATGACTTTGTGAAATTCTAAGTCTCTGGAATCAGCAATATCACGAGAGCTACTTTGCATGCTTGTGCTAGTCACCACAAAGATCACAAAAATACATGGCATGCACCCCTGTAAAGATTGCATGGCATAGACAAAAACACATGTAGAGGTGATGCCCATATGATGCACACAACAAATGTGACAAAAATGACAAATCAACATAATCTGCTAAGTAACGGGAGCAAACATTTTATAGCACTCTTGCATCAGTGATTTAGGCATCAAGATGGACTCAAACAAGCATGGCACACAGGAATCCAATGAAGAGCATCTCCCAATGAACATTTTGATATATCATGCGCATGAAACGGAGCTACGATCATGGAGTTATGGCATGATGAACAGGGGCACAAAATAATGCAGAAAAAGGACTTAGTGAAAAATATACCCCTCCGGATCTAGGGTTTTGGGTGCATGGATCGAGGTTGGACGAAATCCTCGCCAAAGTTGGGGAAGGAGGAGGCCGGAGCGTGGAGGTGGCTCGCCGGAGCTGGATCTGCGGAGGTGCAGCGGGGTGGCGCCGGTCGACGGAGAGGCGCGGGGCGACGCGTCGGGCCAAGCTGGGCGGCGCTGGAGCGGAGTCGCCGGAGTTCCACCGGCGGGCGGCGAGCCAAGTGATGTGGCAAGGCGGGCGGCGCTGGAGCGCATGGTGGCGGCGGCACGGGCGCGTGCAGGCGGCGGAGCGAGCGGCGCGCGCAGGGCGCTTCGGGCGGCGGCGGGCCGACGCGGATCCGCAACGGGCCCGGCGGGCCGAAGGTGGGTGGCGGCGAAGCGGGATAGGTGGCGGCGTGCAATAGGTGCCGGGCGGCGGCACGATGTGTCCGGCGGCGGCGGGGGCAATTGCTGGTGTTTTTTGACTGCAAAATTTGGAGGGGTGCACATATTTATAGCTAGGAGGAGGTAGGGGTGTCCAAATGAGGTGCAGTTATCGCCCACGCGATCGTGATCCGATGGCGGAGGACATGGGAGTGGTTTGGAAGGGTTATTGGGCAGTTTTGGAGGGGTGTTGGGCTGCAACACAAAAGAGGCCTTCCGGCTTCCCTGGTTAACCATTGGGGTATCAAACGGACTCCAAATGGCACGAAATTTGACAGGCGGTCTACCGGTAGTGTACCAAGGCCACTTGGCAAATCACGGTCCATTCCGAGAATGTTTAACACCCGCTCACGAAAAGAGACAAAAGGGGTACGCCAGAGGACGTAGGAGTGTCGGATTGCAAAATGGACAACGGGGAAAATGCTCGGATGCATGAGACGAACACGTATGCAAAAGAGATCCACATGATTACATGATATGAAATGCATGACATGAAAAAAATGAAAAATGAATACAAAACCCAACCACGAAGGGAAACTCATAACTTAAAGCCGGAAATGGCAAAGTCGGAGTTGCAAATATGGCAAGTTGTATCCGGGTTGTTACAACACTCCACCACTACGAAAGGATCTCGTCTCGAGATCTAGGATGGCACCGGAGGGAAAAGGAAGAGGAAGAGAAGAGGTAAAACTAAGTTGCTTCTATGACAAACCAGTGATACCAAAGAACCTTGAAAGGTTGAACAACTTGGGAGAAAGAATACCACGAAGGAGATCGAAGTTGAAAACACTCCGTTAGGAAAGGGGAACAGGGAAGAACAAATTCGGATAGCACTCCTGTTGAAAAGAGATGCAAGAGTTGATAAGGCGAAAAGAACTTGAGCAGAGGGCACAACACTCCGGTTAAATGGATAAGCACGAAAAGAACATGATCCTCACCATTCGAGATGATGAGAGAAAAGAGCAACATCACAATGCCTTCGGAAGAAAGAAAAAATGGAATAAAAAGAACGGAGGGAAACAAGATCTTGAGAGAGCACGCTTACAACAAATGCTAGAATGGAGTTGTTGGATTATCAACAACGAAAGGATATGCTTGATGTGGGCTTATAGAGGACATATCAAAATTAGGAGGTGACAACCTGCCACTCACAAAAAAGATTTGATTGGGAGCTAGAAAACATAAAAGCTTCTGCCATCGAGGTGATAAGAAAACATGGATCATAGGTGATCACCACAAGGAGCAACATTCCCAAAGGAAGGATTGAGGTGAAAACTATACCAAGATAACTCCAAGGAATAAAATGATGGGTTTAAATATCTCATTCCTGAACTTGTGAATCATGAAACACAAAGAAATTGTCAAGAATGACATAACACCACCTCAAAAGATAAGATAGGAAGAACTGGACTCCGGATTGCAAGATGAAGAAAACATGAGCTCCTTTGAAAAGAATCTTGGTGAACACTTCAAGAAGGAAATAAATCCTTGATGAGCCGTCATGTAGAGCCTCCCTGAAGAACTCCGATAATAAAAGGATAACGAAAAGAAAGAGAAGTTGAAAACACAAGGTAAAGCCTTGCGATGATTTAAATGGAGCTTCGCGATGAGATAATGCGGAACACCTGGAACTCCGAAAAAGAAAGATAAACAAATGAAATCAAGAATTTGATGAGCCTCCGTAATAAGGAGTTAAACATTTGGATGAAACAATAATAAGAATTATGTTATGCCCATCCTTCACCAATTTAAATTGATGACAAGGAACGGATTTGATATACTACTTATTCTCGTTGAAAAGGATTAAGATAGATATAGCGCAAACTTGGGAAGGTCTTCTGTGAACCACCGGTAGGACTAAAACAACGGATAAATTAATATGATAAAGAAGGAAGGAAAATCTTGAACGAAACACCGAAAGAATTGAAAACGAACGTAGAAAAGGCACAATTCACCGAGAAGAATTGGAAAAAACGAATGAAGATACATGATGGAATTTAGATACCTGAGAGGGAAGAGATCAAGCGCTGATTAGAGAACACTTGCATGATGCACCGGTAAGATTTGGAGAACGAGAGATGAAAGCTGAGAATGAATAAACCCAAAATGATGGTCTTCGAAGAATCAAACTGAAAAGAGTCCTGAATTGCTCCAGATGGTTGAAAAGAATTCTCACAATCGAAAAACCATTATGAGAGGATGGCAAACAAGCTAGAACCATGAATCTTGGAGAGAATGGAGCAAGATTATGAAAAAAAATTCTTCTTTGGTCTTCAAATCCGAGAATGACGACGAGAAACACCACCATGAATTGTTGAGATACTCCGGGATGACGAATAGAAAGGTTGAGCCAAAAGTGAAAAGAATTTGACAGATTTTGGAGAAAGACATTTGACTGATGATAACTCATTCTTACGTCAAACTTGGAAAAGAATTTGAGAGCAACTCCGGAAAGAAAGATGAGTCAGGTAAGATCCTAGGAAAAGACCTGTGGGTTAGGGCCCACTCAAAAGAAACACCGTTGAATGATTTGAAAGAGAGATTGCGCCGTTTGAATTAAATGGCTTGACGCTTGAACGGATGCAGAGTGGAAACATGAATCTTCGAGATATCTTCAGCACTCCGGAGCAATTGAATAGGAAGCTAGGAATGATTATGAGGTGCACCGGCATGGGAAAAGCATTTGAAATGAGGAAAAGGATGTGATCGACAAGTCTTGACTTGAATCTACCGGAGAAGAAAGATTTCGAAGAATGAAGAACTTGAAGCTCCGTTAGTATCTTCCTGAGAATCACCGGATAAGAACATTGAAAGAAAAGAATGAAGAGACTTCACATGAATAAAAGGATACTTGATTAAGAAATCTGAGTCCTTAAAGAAACAAGGGGTGGGAGGGCGGGAAAACAAAGGCAACTTGGGGACGGATGAAATGAGCAACGTTGGGAAAACTGAGAGGTGATCTTGCGAATGTTGAAATGATCGGATCCACTTGAAGGAAAATGCACCGGTTGAGAGGGAGTGAAATGACAATCTAGATTATCATGAAGGATTAGCATCCAGAGAGAAATATAAGGACACCACTTAGGGAAGGTATGGAATCCACACTTGACTTCGAAGCAACTCGAATACCACAAACCAAAACAAAAACAAAGAATTGGCTTGCAAAATAAGCCAGAACAAACATATGATAGATCCCATATCGTATCATGTGTCTGTTGGAAAGATTATTCTAGGAGCTACTTGAATTCCCACTTATAAACTCCCAAAACTTTCTGGTTATGCAATCAGGTGTTGGGGATACAGGGGAAGCATAATATCTCACCCAAAACTAGCAAATCCTACATCCAGCTGTATCCATCCTTCAACACATAACCAAGAAACCTTCGGAAATCATTTACCTCAATCATCGAAAAGCATCCGTTATACGAGTTATGGCAATACTCCCGAACTCCCGCCCAGTACTGGCTGGCGTCGAGGTTATCTCACAAACAACTGCATAAAGGAGATTTTTGATGTCGGCAAACTCAGGTATTCCAAAACTGCAACGATAAAATTGTGACGACAACACCTCAGAGCTCAACTCCCCGGGACACTACCACAACCCCTAAATGTCAGGAGGCACCAAGAACAATGTTCTCGTCACAAAACCATCGAAACGATTCCAAGATACTCGTGTGATCCTAATTTTTTTTCATGAAATTTGTGGAGAGAAGAGTCAACACTCCACTTCAGGAGGCCTCACTAGAGCAACGAAGGGACTAGGGAGTAAAAAGAATCCTAATATCTGATATATATAATCCTAAAAGACTCAAAACATTTTTTAGACTCAACAACGTCAGCGATTCGATCAAGCAGGGGGGCTCCTAAATCGGGGAAGGCTCTGATTACCAACTTGTAACACCCACGATGCGGCTATATCTCCCACGTGTCGGAGCATGACTTAGAGGCATAACCGCATGGCAGGCATGTCGCAAGAGGGGTAATCTTTACACATCCCATGTACTGAATAAGAAAGGGATAAAGAGTTGGCTTACAATCGCCACTTCACACAATACATAAATATATCATACATCATCCAGAATACAAACAAGGTCCGACTATGGAACCAAACATAAATAAAGACAACCCCAAATGCTAGATCCCCGATCGCCCCAACTGGGCTCCTCTACCGATCATCCGGAATAGAAACATAGTAACGGCCCGAATCCTTGTCGAACTCCCACTTGAGTTCGGTAGCATCCCCTGCACTGGCATCATCAGCACTGGCATCATCAGCACCTGCATCTGTTTTGGAAGTATATGTGAGTAACGGGGACTCAGCAATCTCACACCCTCACGATCAAGACTATTTAAGCTTAAAGGTAGGAAAAGGGGTAGTGAGGTGGAGCTGCAGTAACCACTAGGATATATGGTGGCTAACTTACGCAAATGAGAGCGAGAAGAGAAGCAAAGAACGGCTGAGAAGCTAAAATGATTAAGAAGTGATCCTAAAACTACTTACATTCAAGCATAACACGAGACCGTGTTCTCTTCCCGGACTCCGCCAAAAAGAGACCATCATGGCTACACACGCGGTTGATTCATTTTAATTAAATTAAGTTTCAAGTTCTCTACAACCGGACATTAACAAATTTCCATCTGCCCATAACCACGGGCACGGCTTTCGAAAGTTCAAACCCTGCAGGGGTGTCCCAACTTAGCCCATCACAAGCTCTCGCGGTCAACGAAGGATATTCCTTCTCCCAAGAAGACCTGATCAGACTCGGAATCCAGGTTACAAGACATTTCGACAATGGTAAAACAAGACCAGCAAAGCCACCCGAATGTGCCGACAAATCCCGATAGGAGCTGCACATATCTCGTTCTTAGGGCACACCGGATAAGCAATCCGTAGAACTAAAACCAAACCTCAAGTTTCCCCGAGGTGGCGCTGCAAGGGGCTCTAGTTTGGACCAACACTCAGAGGAGCACTGGCCCGGGGGTTTAAAATAAAGATGACCCTTGAGTCCGAGGAACCCAAGGGAAAAAGGCTTAGGTGGAAATGGTAAAACCAAGGTTGGGCCTTGCTGGAGGAGTTCTATTCAGGGCGAACTGTCAAGGGGTCCCATAACACCCAACCGTGTAAGGAACGCAAAATCAAGGAACATAACACCGGTATGACGGAAACTAGGGCGGCAAGAGTGGAACAAAACACCAGGCATAAGGCCGAGCCTTCCACCCTTTACCAAGTATATAGATGCATTAAAGTAAACAAGATATAATAATGATATCCCAACAATATCCATGTTCCAACATGGAACAAATTTCAACTTCACCTGCAACTAGCAACACTATAAGAGGGGCTGAGCAAAGCGGTAACATAGCCAGACAATGGTTTGCTAGGAAAGGTTGGTTAGAGTCTTGACATGGCAATATGGGAGGCATGATATAGCAAGTGGTAGGTATCGCGGCATAGCAAAAGAGTGAATAAGTAGCAAGCAAATATAGAAGTGATTTCGAGGGTATGGTCATCTTGCCTGCAAAGTTCTCAGAGTTGAAGAAAGCTGTATCCTCGTTAGCGTACTCAACAGGTTTCTCAATGACGTACTCGTCTCCAGGCGCTACCCAAAGCAAGAACACATGCAAAGGGCCAACAATCAATCACGGTGCAATGCACAAGCAACATGATGCAAAACATGGCATGATATGCGAGATGTGATATGCAATGCATATGCGTGCTCCGAAAGGAAAAGTGTGAACCAGGCATCAACCTGGCAAACCAGGTGTGCCGCTGGAAAGATGAGATGATTTCGGTCGAAATCTATATAAAGATCACCGGAATCGGATGCACGGTTTGCAAATTGCAAGCAAAACAATAATGGCACAGATCTACGATTAACACCATAATGCCATCTAGAATGCAACAAGAAGCTAAGCTACTGTACTCCAACATAGCAACAAAGCATATGGCAGTGATCTACTCAAGATGCTTGACAAATGATGAACACTAAGCTATGGATAAATCACACAAGAGCAGGTTCAAACAAGCATGGCAAAAGTGCAAAAGATATCAGCTTCACAGACTTGGTGAAAATAATAACATGTCAGGAATTAACATCAGGAAGCAATGTTTAGAGCAAGCAAACAACATGCTACAGGAACAGATCATAGCAAATAAAAGGCAAGGCATGAATCTACTCAAAGCATAGAACAAAAAGTCCCTTACTGATCAAGAGCCAGAAAGGCATAGAAGATATTATGGCACCCATGTAAACATAGCAAGTTTCGTTAACAGATTCAGACTTAGCAGAAAACTGAGCATGGTATCAACAGAATTATGAAGGCATCTTGGCGAGCTTGATTCACTCATCAAAAAGCCTTGCATGATAAACTAAGCATACTACCCGCAAGAAGGAATGTTCATGAAGCTAACCATGGCAAGAGCAAGCTCATAGCAAGCATGGATCGACTACAACAACCTTGGCAAAATTAATTAACATGTAAACAATCCGCCAGGAACATTTTATAGCAAAAGTAGAGAAAGATTAAGACATGCTAGGACACCCCATAATTGCAAACGGGGGCATGGATGAATAGAGCACAACCATATGTCCAAAACATCCTTACTGAAGATACTCAAAACAAGCATGGATGACTCTGTAGCAATATGAATACATGGCATAAAAATAACGGCAGAGCAATGACTGTGAAATTCTAAATCTCTGAAATCAGCAATATCACGAGAGCTACTTTGCATGCTTGTGCTAGTCACCACAAAGATCACAAAAATGCATGGCATACACCCCTGTAAAGATGGCATGGCATAGACCAAAACACATCTAGAGCTCATGCCCATATGATGCACACAACAAATGTGACAAACATGACAAATCAACATAATCTACTAAGTAACAGGAGCAAACATTTTATAGCACTCTTGCATCAGTGATTTTGGCATCAAGGTTGACTCAACCAAGCATGGCACAATGGAATGAAATGAAGAGCATCTCCTAATGAACATTTTGATATATCATGCGCATGAAACGGAGCTACGGTCATGGAGTTATGGCATGATGAACAGGGGCACCAAATAATACAGAAAAGGACTTAGTGAAAAATATACCTCTCCGGATCTAGGGTTTCGGGCGCGTGGATCGAGGTTGGAAGGAATCCTCACCGGAGTTGGGGAAGGAGGAGGCATGAGCATGGAGGGGGCTCGCCGGAGCTGGATCTGCGGAGGCGGAGCGGGGTGGCGCCGGTCGACGGGGAGGCGCGGGGCGACGCGTCGTGCGGAGCTGGAGCGGAGTCGCCGGAGTTCCGTCGGTGGGCGGCGAGCCAGGCGATGCGGCAAGGCGGGCGGCGCTGGAGCGCATGGTGGCGGCGGCGCGGGCGCATGGAGGCGGCGGAGCGGGCGGCCCGCACAGGGCGCTTCGGGCGCCGGTGGGTGGCGGCGGAGCGGGACAGGTGGCGGCGTGCGATAGGCGCGGGGCGGTGGCGCGATGTGTCCGGCAGGACCCGGACGTGTCCGTCGGCGGCGAGGGCGATTGCTAGGGTTTTTTGACAGCGAAATTTGGAGGGGTGCACATATTTATAGCTAGGAGGAGGTAGGAGTGTCCAAATGAGGTGCAGTTTTCGCCCACGCGATCGCGATCCGACGGAAGAGGACATCGGAGTGGTTTGGAAGGGTTATTGGGCCGTCTTGGAGGGGTGTTGGGCTGCAACACAAAAGAGGCCTTCCGGGTTCACCGGTTAACCGTTGGGTTATCAAACGGATTCCAAATGGCACGAAATTAGAAAGGCGGTCTACCGGTAGTGTACCAAGGCCACCTGGCAAATCTCGGTCCATTCCGAGAACATTTAACACCCGCTCACGAAAAGAGATAAAAGGGGTACGCCGGAGGACGTAGGAGTGTCGGATTGCAAAACAGACAACGGGGAAAATGCTCGGATGCATGAGGCGAACACGTATGCAAAATAGATGCACATGATGACATGATATGAAATGCATGACATGAACAAAATGCAAAATGAAGACAAAACCCAACCACGAAGGGAATCTCATAACTTAAAGCCGGAAATGGCAAAGTCGGAGTTACAAATATGGCAAGTTGTATCCGGGGTGTTACACCATGTGTCGAGGCACGACTTAGAGGCATAACCGCATGGTGGTTTAGTCGCAAGAGGGGTAATATTCACACAATCCCATGTACTAAATAAGAAAGGGATAAAGAGTTGGCTTAAAATCGTTACTTCACACAATACATAAACAATTCATACATCAACCAAATACACTCAAAGACCGGCTACGGTCAAATACATAAACCCCAAATGCTATATCCCCGGTCGTCCCAACTGGGCACCACTAATGATCAACCGGAAAAGACACAAAACAACGATCAAGATCTTCTTCGAGATCCCACATGAGCTCGGTTGCGTCACTTGCACTGGTATCATCGGCACCTGCAACTGTTTCTAAGTATCCGTGAGTCACAAGGACTCAACAATCTCACACCCGCGAGATCAAGACTATTTAAGCTTATGGATAGGGGAACGTAGTGAGGTGGAGCTGCAGCAAGCACTAAGCATATATGGTGGCTAACATACGCAAATAAGAGAGAGAAGAGAAGCAACGCAATGTTCGAGAAGCTAGAAGTGATCCTGAAACTACTTACGTTCAAGCATAACACAAGAGCCGTGTTCACTTTCCGGACTCCGCCGAAAAGAGACCATCACGGTTACACACGCGCTTGATGTATTTTAATTAAGTCAAGTGTCAACTTCTCTACAACTGGATATTAACAAATTCCCATCTGCCACATAACCGCTGGCACGGCTCTCGAAATTTTATACCCTGCAGGGGTGTCCCAACTTAGCCCATCACAAGCTCTCACAGTGAACAAAGGATATTCCTTCTCCCGGGAAGAGCCGATCAGTCTTAGAATCCCGGTTACAAGACATTTCGACAATGGTAAAACGATACCAGCAAAGCCGCCCGACTGTGCTGAAAAATCCCGATAGGAGCTGCACATATGTCGTTCTCAGGGCACACTGGATTGTCCAAACTTCCGGTAGGCCAGCCCAGAGTTGCCCCTGGTGGCCATCGTCGGTTGACAGGTTGGACCAACACTTAGAGGAGCATTGGCCTGGGGGTTTAAAATAAAGATGACCCTTGAGTCTGTAGAACCCAAGGGAAAAAGGCTTAGGTGGCAAATGTTAAAACCATGGTTGGGCCTTGCTGGAGGAGTTTTATTCAAAGCGAACTGTCAAGGGGGTCCCATTCCCCCAACCGCGTAAGGAACGCAAAATCAAGGAACATAACACCGGTATGACAGAAACTAGGGTGGCAAGAGTGGAACAAAACACCGGGCATAAGGCCGAGCCTTCCACCCTTTACCA
The DNA here is from genome assembly GCF_003073215.2 of Triticum urartu. NCBI lineage: Eukaryota > Viridiplantae > Streptophyta > Magnoliopsida > Poales > Poaceae > Triticum > Triticum urartu. The sequence continues at coordinate 270,743,080 of NC_053024.1, read as the reverse complement.
AGTATATAGATGCATTAATTAAAATAAGAGATATTGTGATATCCCAACATATCCATGTTCCAACATGGAACAAACTTTAGCTTCACCTAGCAAAAGCAGTAACTTAGCAAAGCAACGTTTTGCTAGGAAGGTGGGTTAGAGGCTTGACCTGGCAAGTGATAGGTAGCGCGACATAGCTATAGAACCAATAACTAGCAAACAAAGATAGAAGTGATTTCGAGGGTATGGTCATATTGCCTGAAATCCCGCAAGGAAGAAGAATGAGTCCATGAAGAAGGCGAACGAACGTAGTCGAACGAATCCTCACATCTCCAGAATGAAACCGAAGCTAACGAGAGAAGCAACCCGGAAAGAAGCAAGCAACATAGTAAACAACCATCACATAAACATGGCATGATGCACAACCAAGTATGATGCATGTACGGTTTAAAGAGGCTTGGCAAAGAGCATCAAACAATATTGTTGCATATTGAAGAAACACCATATTTGATTATTTAGTTCACACCCGGTTAGGCTACTCAACAATATTAAATGTTGTTAAACATGGCAAGAGGTGAGGCAAAAGTAAACTACACAATCTAAACAATCTAAATGGGGCCGGAAACATCAAACAACAATTCCGGTAAATCCCCATATGCATTAGCAGTTGAATGCAAACAACAATTTAAACATTATTGGTGTTGTTATCATGATGTGGATGACATTTGCAAGTTTTATGCAATATGTATGAAAATGTTGATAAGAGCATGTTATGAAGCATTTGTCATCGTAGCGGAAACGAAAGGGGTGCCACGACAACGACAACGGAAATGGTGCCACGGCAACATTCCGATGATCCGACAACTCATCGAGATGTCGGTGCAAAAGAAAAAGCGACGGGAGCGTGTCATGCAAGGATGGTGGGGTGATCCCGGATACCGGGTTCCCACGTTTCAAAGCCTCAGAAATGGGTAACGCGCAAGAGATACATCGTACGCGGTGAGAAACGGTTACATGAAACCATCTCATACACAATCACAAGCATTCGTCCACGGGCGGTCGTCTCGACGTTATACCTTTGAAGCGTGCATTTTCAGAGCGGTTCGAGTTCGTTGAGGGAAGTAGTGGTTCATGTTTTGAAGAGGAACTTGATGAATTCGAATTCCTTCGGGGTTGTCGTGGTACTAGGGGTTTTTGGACTCATCGATCTCGTTCTTGCGACGGTAGTGGTACACGGTCGCCGTGGAAGTAGTTGTACACATTGTATTGTCGAACCCACGGCGACGGTAGTTGTTCACCCGACGGTCTTTGGCAATGGTCGTCATACAGGGTTCATAGATGTTCGGGTCGAGGGTAGAGGTACTTGGTATCTTGTGGAACTTGACGGTTCGTCATGGGATTTGGTGGTCTCGAACGGGGCAGCAACATGTAGTCGAACTTGGGGTCTCAGTCCTGGCGATCAAAAGGGTACTTGCGGTCTTGACGAATCCATAATGGTACTGGGCGAGATCACGGCCACGACAGTCTTCGGACTTGGTTTTCATGTACATGACTCCAGGGGTCCTGGGGGAACTCAGCGATGGCCATGGCAAAGAGGCGATAGTAGATAGTGAAGCCGGGAGCAGCAGCTCGAGTCGCGGCAGTAGCAGCTGCCACGGGCGGAGGTCGGGGGCGGAGCATGGATGCAATGAGGACGAGGGTTGTTGCTGCTGCCCCATGGCGGGCGGGGCACCTGGACGAGGAGGAGGTTGCGGCCTCGGTGACGAAGCCTTGCTGGTGGTCGGCCGGTGATGGAGGTTGTGCGCGCGGAGGCGTGACGGAGGGTTGCGGAGTTGAGCGTGAGCTCTCCTGCGTGACCTAAAACCCTCGCTTCTAGGCACCGGCTGGCCGATGACGAGGAAGAAGCAGGGGTGGTGGAGCGGAGCCAAGCAGTAACTTGGACGGCGAGGCGAGGAGAAGTAGAGGACGAGGAGGCAAGGAGAATCAGAGGACGGGGAGGCTGGCCAGGCTTTCCTGGACGGGCACCAGCAGAGGTTGTAGGCTGGCGAAGGGCTCGCTGGAGCATCCAGTGCTCGCAGAGGCCGAGGCATGGTGCAGGGGAGCGACGGAGGCGCTGGGAACGAACCCAAAGAGGAGAAGGGAGGGGCGGAGTAGAGCAGCTCGGACGCGAAGGCAGCGCACGCCGGAGTTGATGGCCAGCGTGGCGGCAAGTGCAGGAGGAGCGGGAGAGGGGTGGCTGTGGCGTGGAGGAGGAGCAGCACTCGGGACTAGAGGAAGGCCATGGCACCATGGGGGACGGAGGCGTAGAGGCAGTGCTTGCCGGCGGTGGAGTCATGAGGTGGAGCAGGGGATCGAAATGGAGTGGCTGCGGGGTGCGGTGTGTGTGTCTCTAGCAGCACAGGAGGAGAACGAAGGGAGAGATGGGGATCGATCGGAAGGGAATCGAGGCGGAGGCGGCGCTGTGGAAGAAAGCGGAGGGGGGCCGATCGGGAGATGGGGGTTAGGGTTAGGATGGGCCTCGAGGATGGTCCAAGTGCCATGGGGGTTTGGTGGGCCTAGGGAAGCCGGCCTGGGCTGGGCTTCTCTCTCCCTCTCTCTTCTTCTTCTGAAAACAGAAGAAAAGAAAGAAGAAGAAAAAACACAGAAGAAAAAAGGAGGAGAAAGAAGAGATAGGACAAGAATTTGCGCAAGCGGGTAATTTTCCCGGACTCATAAAAATGAGCCTGATCCCGGAAAAATAAATGTGGGCACGCGGTTGAAGTTGAATTCAAACTCATTTGAAATTAAATCCAAAAGATTTGAATGGGAAGTGAGGTTAGGGAAGGTCCAAAATTATTGAGACTTTTGGAGGAGCCTCAACAAAAAAAATGGAGAAAGAATTATCGACAAGGTTTGGAGACGTGGAATTGAGAAAGAAAAGGCATGGAGTTATCTTTGCACGTGTGTTAGAATATCTATTATAGCTCCCTAATATATTGGGAGGATATGTTATATAGAGAAATCACCATGTGAGTTCCCTCAATTTAAATAGATCAAAGATCTATGCATTTTATTTAGTTGAGTTTTAAAAAGGGATGCAAGATGACATGATGCAATGCACATGTTGCAAAGATGAATGCAATGAACCAAACAAATCACACGACGAAACTCGGAATACAAGGAAGGCATCTGAAGCACTAGTCTCCGGGCGTTACAACACTCCACCACTACGAGAGGACCGCGTCCCGACATCTAGGATGGCACCGGGGAGAAACATAAGAGGAAGAGGTAAAACAAAGTTGCTTCTTGGACAAACGAGTGAAACCATGAACCTTGGGAGGTTGAACAAATGGAAAGAAAGAATACAACGAAGATGAACAAAGATGAAAACACTCTGTTAGAAAAGAGGAACAAGGAACCTTAGTAGAACCTTGTAGGTTGCAAGACATAAGAAAAGGGTTGCAATGGACAAGAAGTATATGCAAGCACTACTGTTGAAACGAGATGTACAAGGAACGATAAAGATCAAATACGACAACACTCTGTTGAATGGATAAGGAAATGAAAGAACATGATCTTTGACAAAAATGAGATGATGAGTCGAAGAGTGCAACATCACAATACCTCCGAAAGAAAGAATAGACGATAGATTGTTGGAATAAAAGAATGGAGAAGCAAATGCCAACTTCTGCCACAACTAAGCTTGGAAAGCACCCTTCAAAGAAGGTTATAACGAAATTGTTGGAAAACCAACAATGAAACGAGTAAGCTTATAGTGGGCTTATGGAAAACTTCTCAAACATATGAGGTGAAATTCTGCCACTAACGGAAAAACAATAGATTAGATTGACGTGAACAAGGAAACGAGAAACTTATTTCATCGCTAGGATAAATGAAGAACTTGGATCATCTATGCGAACCATAAATAGCAACAATCCTAATGGAAGGCTTTAGGTGAAATATAACCCAAGATAACTCCAATGAAGAGATTGATGGGTTGCAACGTTGTAACACCCTCGATGCGACTATAGCTCCCACGTGTCGAGGCACGACTTAGAGACATAATCGCATTGAAGGCATATGTCGCAAGTAAGGTAATCTTTACACATCCCATGCAATATAATAATAAAGGGGAGATAACATAGTTGGCTTACACTCGCCACGTCAATCAAGGTACATAAAATAACATTACATCATCCAAACACTCATGGCCCGACTACGGCGCCAAAATAAAAGATATCCCAACATGCGACATGGTACCGATCACCCCCAACTGGGCACCACTACTGATCATCAGGAAAGGAAACATAATAACGTTGAGAGTCCTCGTCGAACTCCCACTTGAGCTCGAGCGCGTCACCTAGAGCGGAATCATCAGGCCCTGCATCTGGTGTAATAGTAATCTGTGAGCCACAGGGACTCAGCAATCTCGCACCCTTGCGATCAAGACTATTTAAGCTTATAGGTAAGGCAAGGTAAATATATATGTGGAGCTGTAGCAAGAGGCTAGCATATATGGTGGCTATCTTGTTCCCAAAAGAGAGCGAGAAGAGGGGGCCAAGCGCGAGTGAGAAACTAGAGAACAACCTGCGGCAAACATTACTCCAACACCGTGTCCACTTCCCGGACTCCGCCGAGAAGAGGCCATCACGGTAACTCACACGGTCGATTCATTTTAATTAAGTTAATGTTAAGTTATCTACAACCGGACATTAACAAATTCCCATCTGCCCATAACCGCGGGCACGACTTTCGAAAGTTCAAATCCCTGCAGGGGAGTCCCAACTTAGTCCATGACAAGCTCTCATGGTCAACGAAGGAATAGACCTCCTCCCGAGACGTTCTGATCAGACTCGGTATCCCGGTACAACAAGACACTTCGACAGGTTAAAACAAGACCAACAACACCGCCTGAATGTGCCGACAAATCCCGATAGGAGCTGCACATATCTCGTTCTCAGGGCACACTCAGATGAGACATCCTACGATTAAAACCAACCCTCAAGTTTCCCTGAGGTGGCCCCACAGTCTACTCGGTTCGGACCAACAATCAGAGGAGCACTGGCCCGGGGGGGTTTAAATAAGATGACCCTCGGGCTCCAGAAACCCAAGGGAAAAAGAGGCTAGGTGGCAAATGGTAAAACCAAGGTGGGGCATTGCTGGAAAAGCTTTAATCAAGGCGAACTATCAAGGGGTTCCCATTATAACCCAACCACGTAAGGAACGCAAAATCCGGGAACATAACATCGATATGACGGAAACTAGGGCGGCAAGAGTGGAACAAAACACTAGGCGAGAGGCCGAGCCTTCCACCCTTAACCAAGTATATAGATCCATTAAGATAACAAGATAATATAGTGATATCCCAACAATTAAATAAATGTTCCTACAAGGAACGGCCTCCAATCTTCACCTGCAACTAGCAACGCTATAAGAGGGGCTGAGCAAAGCGGTAACATAGCCAATCAACGGTTTGCTAGGACAAGGTGGGTTAGAGGTTTGACATGGAAATCTAGGAGGCTTGAAAGAAAGGGGTAGGCATCGTAGCATTGGCATAGCAAAAGAGCGAGCAACTAAGCAAGCAAAGATAGAAGTGATTTCAAGGGTATGATCATCTTGCCTACAAAGTTGTCAGAGTTGACTGGATCCTCGAAAGCAAACTCAATGGACTCCTCGTTAGCGAAATCGTCTCTCGGCTCTACCCAAACAAGACAAACAAGCAAAAAGTACACAATCAACCATGTGCAAGGATCAAACAATATGATGCAAGGATGGTATGCTATGCGGGATGCGATGCGGGATGCATATGCAAGATGTGACAGGAAATGCAAGATCCTGGCCTCAACTTGGAAATCCAAGTGTGCCACTGGAAAGATGAGATGAAATCCCTTGAAAACAATATAAAGATCACCGGAATCGGAGTTACGGTTTGGAAAAGGCAAGCAAAACAAATATGACACCGGTCTGCGATTTGCAACAAGTAGCCATTTAAATGCAATGAGATGAACATGCTACAGCACCCCAACATGGCAAAAAAATACATGTCAGGGATGCATTCATGATGCTTAACAAAATTCTAGCACTGAGCTACGGCCAATTCATCCATTAACAGGTTCAAACAAGCATGGCAAAAATGCATATGGCAAACAGATTTCAGACTTAGTGAAATTAACACTTGTCTGGAATTTCAGATCAGGTAGCACTCTTCGGAGCAACAAAACTACATGCTACAGGACCTAAACATGGCAAAGTAAAGCATGGCATGGAGCTACTCAAAGAGCTTAACGAAAGTCCCTTAGTGACCTTGAGCCAAAAGGGGGTCAGAAAATACAATTGCAAGTATGTGAACATGGCAAAAATATAATCAGATCACAGACTTAGTGAAAACTGGAGCATGCTGAAAACAGATATCAAGTAGGCATGTTTACGAGCTCGATGCACTCACTACGGAGCAAGTCATGACAATCTAAGCATACACCCATCAATAATACACAAAATGCAAGCTAGACATGGAAAGAACAATAGCATAGCATACATGGATCAACTACAACATCATCGGCAATATTGCAAACAAGTTGACAATCTGCCCAGATTCACAAAGTAGCAAAAGTAGAGCTCGATTGACTCAAGCTAGGGTGCTCCATAATTGCAAACAAAGACATGGATGGATAGAGCACTACAAGATTAACAAAACATCTTAATGACCATCCTCAAAATAGGCACGGATCACTAGGAAACAACATGAACATATGGCATCATGAACTAATCAGCTCAAGGACTTAGTGGAAATGCAAAGTCCCTGAAAACAGAATTACCAAGTGCCTCACTTTGCAAGCTTGTGCTAGTCACCACACACATCAAAAAAAATACATGGGTTGCACCTCTGGAAAGGCGACAAAACCCTTAACAAAACATATGTAGAGCTCATGGGCATATCATGCATACAATAATCATGGCAAAAATGACAAATGTCTAAAATAGATTAGCAGATCTGACAATTATCTCAAGTAGCCTCCTTCTAACAGCATTTCGGGCATGAGGATGAACTCAAATGAAAATGATGCAATGGAATGAAATGATCTACTCTCTGAGACGAACATTTTGATATGCTATATGCCCAAATCGGAGCTACGGATGAGGAGTTAGGATGCCATGAACAGGAGCACATGGATCTGAGATTCGGGGACTTGGTGCAAAAACAACCTCGAGATAAAAGTCAACGGTTGCACGAAAGCCGAGGCGGTGGCGGATCTCGCCGGAGAAGACGAATATGGCGGCCGGCGAGGTCGGGGTCACCGGATCCGGTCGCTCCTCGATCGGATCTGGCCGGAGGAGGGAGGCGCCGGCGGGAGCGGCGCGCTGCGGCGGTTTGCGCGGCGGCGGCGGCGGGGACCCACGGTGGCGCGGCGGCCGGTGGACGCCGGGCGGCGGCGGCTCGTGCGCCGGCGCGGAGAAAGAGGCGGTGGGCGATGCGCTCGGGCGGCGGGGAGGCGCCCTGGCGTGACGGCGACGGCGGATGGGCCTCGGGGGCCCTAGGTGGGCTTCCCGGGCCGGCGGCGGAGGGAGTGGTGGCTGAGGCGCGGGGCCAATGATGGCGTGCCACATGGCGGCGGAGGGAGTGGGCGGACACGTCCGTCGGTGGCGAATTTTGTCCGGCGCGCGCGAGGTGGCGGATATAGGGTTTCAGGGGGAAGAAGAAGAAGAAAATGGAGGGGGTCTTTAGATAGGCATAGAGGGAGCTAGGAGAGTCCAAATGAGGTGTGGTTTTCGGCCATGCGATCATGATCGAACGCTCTAGATGATGGAGCAGGTTTAGGTGGGTTTTGGGCCAAATTGGAGGGGTGTTGGGCTGCAACACACACGAGGCCTTTTCGGTACCTCGGTTAACCGTTGGAGTATCAAACGAAGTCCAAATGATACGAAACTTGACAGGCGGTCTACCGGTAGTAAACCAAGGCCGCTTGGCAAGTCTCGGTCCAATCCAGAAATGTTTAATCCCCATGAACGAAAGAAAGGAATAAATGACCAACGGAGGAGAACGAAGCGCCGGAAGGCAAAACGGACAACGGGGAAAATGCTCGGATGCATGAGACGAACACGTATGCAAATGCAATGCACATGATGACATGATATGAGATGCATGACAACGACAACAACACACGGAGACAAAAACCCGAACCCAAGAAAATAAAATAACTTAACGCCGGAAATGGCAAGAGTTGGAGTACAAATTGGGAAAGTCATATCCGGGGTGTTATAAACGTGTCTCATGAACGAATTGAAAATGATGGGTTTAAAATATGTCATTCCAGACAACATGTGAATCATGAAACATGAAGGGAAATTGTCAAGAGTAACATAACACCACCTCAAAACATAAGAGAGAAAGAATTGCACTTCGGAATGCAAGATGAAGAAAGCTTGAACTCCTCAAAACAAGACATGTCTTGAACACCATGTTTATTTTAGAGTATTGCTTGGCGGTTCATGACTCCGAGAGAGATCTTGAAGACCTATTGAAGAATGAACAGAATCCTTGACGAGCCACCATGAAGAAACTCTCGAAGAACTCCAGTAATAAAAGGATGATAAAACGGAAGGGAAGTTGAGAAAACAAGGAGAAGGCTTGCGATGATTTAGATGGAGCTACGAAATGTGAAGACTTTGAACCCCGGACAAGAAAGATGAACAACTTGGAACCAAGAATTTCAATGAACCTTCGCAATAAGGAATTGAATTTTACCGATGAAACAATAATAGGAATTACATTATTCTTATCCTTCATCAATTAAATTGATGACACACAATGGATTTGGCATACTACTCATTCTCATTGAAAAGGATTAAGGAGAGATATAGCGTAATCTTGGTACGGTCTTCAACGAACCACTGGTAGGATTTAAAAACAAACAAAGAAAAGATAATGAAACACCGGGAAGAATTAGAAAAATGAATGAAGATACTTGAGCGAATTTAGATGCAAGTGAACATAGAGATCCCGAGCTGATTAGAGAATACTTGAATGATGCACCGATATGATTTGGAGAACGAGTGCTGAAAGTTGGAATGAATAATTCTGAGATGATGGGCTCCGGAGAATCAAACTGAAAAGACTCCTGAATTACTCCGGATGGTTGAAAAGAATTCTCACAATCGAAAACAATTGTGAGAGGATGGCATGTAGCTAGAACCATAAATCTTCAGGAGAATGGACCAAGATTTTAGGAGAAATCTCTTGCTCGGTCTTCAAAATCTGGGAATGACAATGAGAAACACCACCATGAATTGTTGAGACACTCCAGAAGGATTAAAAGAGGAAAGGTTGAGCCAAAGATGAAAAGAATTTGAAAGCGATATTGGAGAAGGCAATTGACTGATGAAAATTCATTCTTACATCAAACTTTAGAAGATTAGAGAATAGCTCCGAGAAAATTAGAAGAGTCAGGTAAGATCCTGGGGAAAAGACCTGTGGGTTAGGGCCCACTCAAAAGATACACCATTGAACGATTTAAAAGAGAGATTGCACCGGTTGAATTAAATGACTTGAATGAGATAACATCCTCGAAATAGCTTGAATGGATTACGAATGGAAACTTGAATCTTCTATGATATCTTCAGCGCTCCAGATAAACAAGAATAGCAAGAGGTGGATGATTAAGAGGGGCACCGACATGAGAAAACATTTGAAACGAAGAAAAAGATATGATCAACGCCGAAAGCTGAATTGAATCCAACGAAGAAGAAAAGAGAACGAAGAATGATGGACTTGAAGCTCCGTTAGTATCTTCATGATAGATCACCAGATCAAAACTTGAAAGAAAAGGATGAAGAGACTTCACATGAATAAAATGGATAGTTGATTAAGAAATATGATTCCTTGAAGTAAACGGGTGAGAGGGTGGGAAAAGCAAAGACAACTTGGGCAGATGGAAAGGATACCGTTGAGAAAACTTAGAGTTGATCTTGCGGATGTTGAAAATGATCGGATCCACTTGAAGAGAAGCACGTCGGTTGAGGAAAAGAATTGGCATGACCATCTCAATTATCATGAAGGATTAGCATCCACATAGAAATATGAGAACACCGCTTAGAAAGAGGCATGGAATCAACATTTGACATTGAAGCAACTCGAATACCACAACATATGATAGATCCCATATCGTATCACGTGTTTGTTGGAAAGATATCCTACGAGATACTTGAATTCCCATCTATAAACTCCCGAAACTTTCTGGTTATGCAATCAGGTGTTGGGGATACAGGGGAAGCATAATATCTCACCAAACTAACAATCCCTAAATCCAGTTGTATCCATCCGTCAACACATAACCAAGAAACCTTCGGAAATCATGTACCTAAGCCTTCGAAAAGCATCCGTTATACGAGTTATGGAAATACTCCCGAACTCCTGCCCCAGTACTGGATGGTGTCGAGGTTATCTCACCAACAACTGCATAAAAGAGATTTTCAATGTCGGCGAACTTAGGTATTCCCGAACTGGAACGTTAAAATTGTGACGACAACACCTCAGAGCTCAACTCCCCGGGACACTGCCACAACCCCTAAATGTGAGGAGGCACCAAGAACAATGTTCTTGTCACAAGACTATCAAAACTTCTACGTCAGGAGGCCTCACCAGAGCGACGAAGGGACTGAGGAGTAAAAGAATCCTACTCTCCGATATATATAATCCTAAGACTCAAGAACATCAGTGATTCGATCAAGCAGGGGGCTCATAAGTCGGAGATGTCTCTGATACCAACTTGTAACACCCACGATGCGGCTATATCTCCCACGTGTCGAGGCACGACTTAGAGGCATAACCGCATGGTGGTTTAGTCGCAAGACGGGTAATCTTCACACAATCCCATGTACTGAATAAGAAAGGGATAAAGAGTTGGCTTACAATCGCCACTTCACACAATACATAAACAATTCATACATCAACCAAATACACTCAAAGACCAACTACGGTAAAATACAAAAGAAAAGGAAGATAAACCCCAAATGCTAGATCCCAGATCGTCCCAACTGGTCACCACTATTGGTCAACCGGAAAAGACACAAAACAACGATTAAGATCTTCTTCGAGCTCCCACTTGAGCTTGGTTGCTTCACCTGCACTGGTATCATCGACACCTGCAACTGTTTGGAAGTATCCGTGAGTCATGAGGACTCAGCAATCTCACACGCGCGAGATCAAGACTATTTAAGCTTATGGGTAGGGGAAGGTAGTGAGGTGGAGCTGCAGCAAGCACTAAGCATTTATCCAGCAAATCAGTTAAAGCATTAGCCGGCGGGCGCTCAGGGCCTCCTGCCCTGTCAGCCGCTTCCGCCCCTGACCCAGAAACCAGCTTCGCCGTAGTTGATGAGTGCTGCATGGGCTGTGTACCGTCCATGAAAATTGCAACTCGATTCGGCGGCTCACAGGGGTCCGGAATACTGTCGCTTTCGGAACAGCCCCCAAGCCGACCCTCTTGAAGTTGATACAATGATTCGGTCTCACCAGTACATGACTCGTCATAAGAATAAATGACGATCTCACCACCAGATGCCGATTTATCCTCAGGTTCCGCTCCATGGATACATCCCACGAAGGCACGATTCATGGTGGGCCGAACCCGGGCGGATCTCACACGCTGAGCCGTCTCGATGATGTGAGTGCAGATGTCCTGCTCAGGGTCCGGTTCGCCGACCTTGCCGAGAAGATGTGAATTCCGCTGAAGGGGACCCGATACCCATACTCAATTGAGCCGGCCTTGGGGCCCCAGCCTGTGTCGTCGATGTAGAGCTTGCCACGGTGACTCTTGGTCATCCGGCAAACGGCGTATCCCTTGATCCCTTCAAAGTTTCCCTTTAAGAAATCGAAACCATCCTGTGATAGCCCCATGGTGGGCGCCAACTGTTGTGGAATTGACACGGCAGATGTCCTAGTGTGAGGACTTAGTCGTGGAGCCATCACGTTGACGTTAGCTTAAAGGGATTAATCAGGACAAAGGACACGCGGAGTTTATACTGGTTCGGCACCTTACGATGAAGGTAAAAGACTAGTCCGGTTTGTAGTTAGTATTGGTAGGGTTTCGATGAGCAGGGAGCAAATACGCTTGACCTGACTCTCGATCCGTTGTTTCTTGACCTAAGACGCCACTAGGTCATCCCCTTATATACACGGGTTCACGCCTGCGGCCCTCAGAGTCCCGGCCGGCTTATACAACATATCCGACTCGGTGACCTTTTACATATGCCTTAGAATACAAGTTTACATACATGGCGGTTTATACTCATGGGCCTTAAGCCGCTTTTGGGTGTAGGCCCTCTATTAAGCCTATCTATGAACCGTCGTAAGCTCGTTGGCTTCATTGAGATGAATTGTCATAGGGATGACCCGGCCCCTCCTGGGCGGGTCATACCTAGTAGTTATATCCCCAACACCGGTCCTCGCGTCGCAATAGTAATAAATGAGCGATGAGGGGTTAAATCACAAAGCCCCACCTTTCCCGCATTAAGCTTGACGGACGAAGCAACCATCATTTTACTCTAGGGCTCAAGAGCATAAAGAAAAAAGAAAACCAATGATGCGTGCGGCAGCTACCTAGGGTGCCCTAGATTAGGAGCCTCCACTACAAATCCACGCCTCCCTCGTCTTCTTGAAGAAAATAGTGGACGTATGTTCAACCGAAACGCAATGACGCATGGGCTCCGCATTTTGATATACCCTCAGCCGCATGAAATTTGCTACTTAAAATAATGCAAAGTTCATCCAAAAACATCTATAACTAATGGGAAGTGAATGTATGCTTAGAATGAAAATAAAATGAAAATGTAATACAAAGAGAAAAAAATGAATTACAGTTAAAAATGACATTTCTAACAAAAATGTGAATTTTAACTACATATGTGTGCACGTGACCAACACATATATTGTCTATAATACCAAATCTAATGCAAAAAATAACTTATGAGTAACATGCACGAATTGATGATGTGGTACTTGCATGCATAGAGTAGAAAATCAATGTGATTTATGACTTGCATGCATGACGAGTTCATGTGGCATAGTTGCATGTCCGGAAAAAAGCTAGTGGGTTGTACTAGCTAGGAATAGATATGGAAGTTGTAGGGAAAGAGATGACATGTATCTCAATTCCTATGAGTAGGGATTGCAAAAGAGATGTATTTGGTTCACATCATAGGAACTTTTCTATTGAATTTAGAGCTGACATGTATCTCATTTCCTAGGACGAGGGGTTGGAAAAGAGTTGTCATTTGGTTCACATCATACGAACTTTTCTATTGAATCTAGGATAATGTTTATTTAACTTCGAAATTGTTGGAGTATAGAAATCCATTCATATGAACCAAGTGGCTCTAAATCTACTAGTAAGGTACATGTGCATTGCACGCGTGAGATTTGGCAACCAAATTATGAATAAATACCACACTTTAGCGTGTAAGCTTTGAGTCATATATGCATGATGTAGACACTCGTTTTTCTCAAAAAGTTATGTTTATCAATGCATTAATTACAACGAATGCATGCATGACCACTAAATTTCCATGAACTTCTACATGCATTGGTGAGTTTTCTCTTGATAGTGCTTGCATCGGGTGATTTAATGCACCTCAAAATCCAAACATGTGATGGTAAGTACTACCACCTACATCCTCGTTTATAGGTCACTTTTGTAGTTTGTGCCAAATTTTGACCAAAGATTTAGCTAACAACATGTTAATGCATGTCAACAAAAATTATATCGTTGGATTCGTATTTGAACATAGTTTTCAATGATATAATTTTTGGTAATATGCACTAACATTTTGTTAGTTCAATCTATAGTCAATAATTGAGACAAAATACAATGGGGACCAATAAACTAGGACAGAGGTAGTAGTAGAATTGAGACTTATAAAACGGAAAAACTATTTTTAGAGGATCCCTATAAACTGGAAAGGAAGGAGTAGTAAGTAGTACTACCTCCATAGTGGGTACGTACTCCATAAAATCAGATTTTCCCAAAACTAAGTCGCTCAACCTTTATTTGCTTGTTTCCTTTCCTGCCTAATTGCCTCGAACAGCCTATGCCAAACTCCCCTTCCAACCGTGCGGGAAAATACCCACCCCGCCTTTTTTACTCCGGGTATGTATCGATGGATCGCGCGAAGCATCAAAAACCATGCCGTGTCTTGTACTCCTCTGTCGTACTGTACTAAAAGAGTGGAGACGCTCACTTTCATGAATGTTGTACTTCGTCTCGCCGACATGTGGGACATATAGCAACAAGGTCGATGTGTCATGCACCAAATAACAGTGCAGTACAGCAAGGGGGATGCACCACAGTCGTAGCGCCCCAGTAGTAGTAATGAGCAATGAGATATCAAATCACAAAGCCACACCTTTCCCCCAGACGGACGAAGCAACCATTATTTAACACTTCGCTGAATCTGCTTCTCCATCATCTCCTTCATGAAAACCACATATTGCTTCTACCGTTGTTCTTCCTCAAGAGGGATGCGCATCGCCTTGGTACATCATGACATGTGGGACAGCATGACAGGCCATGCTCCCCCGCCCACTGCTCAATAAAATCACCTCATATAGTCGGGATTCACCAAGGAGCAAAACCAAGTGGTAGGCTGCTCCTATCGTGTTGGCATAGAAACTCAGCAGGGTCAGTCCGCACACGAAATGGCGACACACTTACAGGACCGCTTTGTCCGACATGTGGCTCATCCACTGTAATGCCCCGAGACAGATGCACCAGGTGTCTTCTGTTTATTCTCTATTGTTGCCATGTCATCTGCTTGCGTGTTGTATCTTGTCATGTCATCATGTGCACTGCATCTCAAGATTTCAAAACTTGCATCCGATCTCTTTCTCCTTTGTCCGTTTCGGAATCCGTTGCACCTCTCAGACCTTGTTTCATGAGCGGGAGATAAATGTTATCGGAATGGGATGAAAGTTGGCATGCAGTCTTATTATAGTGTAGGTAGACCGCCTGTCAAATTTCATCGCGTTCGGAGTCCATTTGATGCCCCAACGGCTGACTATAGCGGAAGTATAGCCGGTCTATGGTCGGACATTTTTGGTCTCTGGAAACAGTCACCGGGCTGCATTCCTCCTCTTTCCTCTCAGCCCAACCCCTCTTCATAGCCCACTAATCCAGCCCACTAACCTCCCCTCCGACCAGAACCGTTTAATTGCAATCGGAGGGTCCTAAACGGCCTCAAACCCCCCGAACCCTAGCACCTACCCTATATAAACAGCCCCTAGTCCATTTTTGGACAAACCTAGCTCTTCCCCTACCCCTAGACCCCCTTCTCCTCGGATCCACCACCAGCAGCCACAGCCATCCCCCTCCACCTAGATTTCCTGCGCAGCCCAGCCACCGCCGCGCCTCGGACCAATCCGGGCGCGCCACGTCGCCACCCCGCGCCCGCAAACCACTCCCACGCCGCCACCTCGCCTCCCCAACCGGCTCCCCCACCACGGGCCCTGGGAACCCAAGCCAGGCCCGCCCGAGCCCATCTGGGGCCCGAGCGAACCCGCGCGCCGCCGCCACTCTGCGCCTGGCCCCCGCTCGCCCGCTCCTCCGGAGCTCCTCTGCGCCACCTACCTCGACCTTGTCGGAGCCAACACCGGTGACCCCAGCTCATCTCGTCGCCAGGTCGGGGCTCCATCCCTCTCCTCTCACTTTCTCTCTCTTCTCCTTTTCTCTCGCTAACCTCTGCCCTCCTCCATGGTCAGCGCCGCCGCCAGGGCTCCCTCGCTGTCGCCCCACGACGAGTGCCGCCGGATCCGGCCGAAATGGGCCGGTGCGACCAGATTCGGCCATCGCCAATGTTCCCACGGCCTCCCCGCCGTCCTTGCGTCCTCGCTGGTGGAGCCGCCGCCCCTGCATCCTACTCGTGCGCGAACACGAGGGCAAGATGACGACCGGCCTCGCCTCGGCCTCGTGGGCTGGCCTGCTGCGACCTCCCCGCTGGCATGCATCCCGTCCGCATAGTTGGCCGAAACCCATCGGGGTGAGCAACCCTACCTGCCCTATCCATCGCCCTAGGCGCTAAATACTATATGATGCTCGCTCGGATTTTTCTGTTAAAAATCGGCTAAGTCTGTGAATCCCAGCATCATGCATGCATGTTTGCCATGTGTTAACTTTGTGCATGCTCATCGTGTGATGATGATCCTTATATGCAAATGTTTATCTCTGAGAGCTCTACATGATGGTTTGATTTGGATGCATGTTAGGATGCATTATGACATGTTAATCCCTGTTGCAAGAGTGCTATATGATGTTAACCTACTGAGTTTGTTATAATTTGCTGTTTTTCCTTTTTCATTGCATTTTGTGTGTTGATCTTTTGTGCATCATGTCTACATGTTTTAGGAGCATATTCATGCCATCTTTACAGTGGTGAAATCCATGTATTTTTATGTGACTTGTGGTGAGTATCACAAGCTTGTGAAGTGTGCTACTTAATGTTGCTGATTTCTGAGACTTGGTGGATTTTGCTAAGTTTGTAATTGTTACATTGTGATGCTATGTTAACTTGAAGCTACTATCCATTCCATGCATAATCTGGGGTTGCTTACTTGAGATGTTTTGACGTCCATGTTATGCTCTATCATTCCATGCCTTTTGATGCCTCATATATGTCATGTAGCATCTGTTTTCATTGCCTTGAACATGCCTATATGATGTTCCAGTTTTCTGTTAACTTCATGATGCCATGTTGTGTGAGTTTGACGTTGAGTAATCTATGACTCTTTTGGTGATGCTCCTTTTACATGTTTTGAAGTATGCTATGAGTACTTTGTCAACATGCTAAGTTTGATAATTTTGGACCTCATATGACCTCTGTTATAAGCTTGCAAACATGTATGTTATTGCTGCTGTTTTACACTTGCTGAAACTATTATAACATGCAATCTTGTCTTGATGGTTCCCACTAGTCCATGCGTCATATGTATATGATGCCTTGATGTTATTTGCTCATTGTTATGTGTACTTTGATGCCATGCCCTTGGTTGTCATTAGATATTGCTGTTGTTTGTCTCTTTCTTGCTCTCAAGTTGCCATCATGCTAAATTTGTCATCATGTTAACAACATGTTCCTATTTGCACGAATCATTGTGATTACTCCATGCTTCATATGAACATGTGCCCATGGACTAAGTTGATGTATATCATGTCTACTACATGTCCATGTCTTTTGCATGATTATTAAAGTTTCTATTTGATAATCCCCAAGTGCATGAAATCATCATAGCAATTCCCAAAGGTGGAAGTGATAAGTACGGAGTGTCGAACCCACAGGGAGCTAAAGGTAAGATAAATATTCTCTCAAGTCCTATCTGCCACTGATATGAATCTACGTACACCGAATGTTTGCTTCCAACTAGAAATGAGAAATAAAACTACGTTGTGGGTATGAAGAGGGTAACTTTGCATAATATCAGAGAGCTAAAATATGAAAGTAGGTGTTGTTATCATAAAGTTAGAATATATTACTAAACATTATAAATAGCGAGTGTGGAATAATGATGGATCGGTGTGCGGAATTGTCCTAGGCAATTGTTAACAAGACCGATAGTCATCATTGCAATTTCATATGAGGGAGAGGCATAAGCTAACATACTTTCTCTTCTTGGATCATATGCACTTATGATTGGAACTCTAGCAAGCATCCGCAACTACTAAAGATCATTAAGGTAAAACCCAACCATAGCATTAAAGTATCAAGTCTCCTTTATCCCATACGCAACAACCCCCTTACTCGGGGTTATGCTTCTGTCACTCAAGCAACCCACTATAAGCGAATCATGAATGTATTGCAACACCCTACAGCGGGAATCCCTCACGCTTGCGCGACACGGAGGGCACAATAGGACAGCACCAAAATAAAACATAAAACTCATACCAATCTAGATCATGAATCAACCCAAAGACAAAGGATATCTACTCAAAACATCATAGGATGGCAGCACATCATTGGATCATAATATCTGGCATAGAGAACCATGTTCAAGTAGGGATTACAGCTGGGTTGAGGAGAGTGGACCGCGTTAAAGAGATGAGGATGGTGATGTTGATGAACACGAGGACTGCGGCGATGATTCCCCTCCCGATGGCACTCCGGTGCCACCGAGAGAGTGGACGAAAGGTTCTCCCCTTTGTGCTTCCTCCTCCATGGCCTCCCCCCTAGATGGGGAGAGGTTCTCCCTCTGGTCCTTGGCCTTCATGACGATGATGGCCCTTTCGGGATCCTCTTCCTTTCCCTCTGGTGATGATGGCCCCCTCCGGCAGGGTGCCAGAGACGGCCTAGATTGATTTCTCGTGGCTACAGAGGCTTGCGGCGACGGAACTTCCGATCTAGGTTATTTTCTGGGGGTTTGTGTATTTATAGGAATTTTTGGGACCGTTTGAAGTCAGGGGGGTCTCCGAGTCGTCCACGAGATAGGGGCCCAGGCCCACGGGGTGGGGCGCGCCCCCTCCCTCGTGGACGGCTCAGGATTCTTCTGGCCCAACTCTTTTACTCCGGGGGCTTCTTTTGGTCCATAAAAAACTATCAAAAATTGGCACGTCAATTGGACTCCGTTTGGTATTCCTTTTCTGCAATACTCAAAAACAAGGGAAAAAAACTGGCACTGGGCTCTAGGTTAATAGGTTAGTCCCAAAAATGATGTAAAATAGCATATAAATGCATATAAAACATCTAAGATGGATAATATAATAGCATGAAAACTTCATAAATTATAGATATGTTGGAGACATATCAGCATCCCCAAGCTTAATTCCTACTCGTCCTCGAGCAGGTAAATGATAAAAGAAATAATTTATGAAGTGTGAATGCTAGCAAGTGCATAAGTTTCATCAATGTTAGTTACAATCACTTTTTCTAGCATGATTATATATCATAACAGTAGCTCAACTAATGAAACTTCTCCTGATCATAAACTTTCTTGAAAACTAACAAACAGTGCTCTTAGTCATCAAACAATTGCAATTCATCTTATTTTCGGGAAGGGTATATGTAAGAGCTTTGATTTAGCAAACTGCACATACTCAACTATCATTTAACCTTTCACAATTGCTAACACTCATGTGATATTTATGGGTTCAAAGTTTTAATCGGACACAGAGAAAGATAGGGGCCTATAGTTTCGCCTCCCAATCTTTTACCTCAAGGGTAATGTCAACAATACTAATTTATGAGAACCTACATCCAAGTGGATATATATATATATCCGGATTTCTCCAACACAAAGTTCTTGCCAAAGGAAAAAGTGTAAAAAGGAAAGGTGATGATCAACGTGACTCTTGTATTAAGGGTAGAAGATAAAAGTAAAAGATAGGCCCTTCGCAGAGCGGAGCAGAGGTTTTCATGCGCTTTTATGGTTGAATTCACAAAATCTTAATGCAAAAGAACATCACTTTATATTGCCTCTTGTGATAAAGACCTTTATTATGCAGTCCATCGCTTTTATTTCTTCCCTATCACAAGTTCGTATAAATATTATTTTCTTCGCACTAATAGATCATACATATTTAGAGAGTAATTTTTATTTCAGGCACCGATGACAACTTACATGAAGGATCTTACTCATTCCATAGGTAGGTATGGTGGACTCTCATGGCAAAACTGGTTTAAGGCATGTTTGGAAGCACACTTAGTATCTCTACTTGGTGCAAAGAATTTGTCTAGCATGAGAGGGAAAGACAAGATCAACATGTTGGATGATCCAAGACAATATAACGTTTGGGATATAGGAAAACCTAACCCATTATGTTTTCTTCCTTGTCCAACATCAACCTTTTAGAATGTCATATTTGAATGAGTGTGTAACGCCCTGGACACGCCCGCCGGTGGTCGGTACTCCTGGCGGGATCTAGACTGGCCCAACAAATTAATACTAGTCTTTTCTGTGCACTTTGTCCTCACTCGTGCGCACCCGGGAGCAACTTCCCGGTCGGTCACCCATCCTGAAACTAATCCAAGCTGAGCACGCTTAACTTGGGAGTTCTGTCCGGATGGGCTCCCGGAGAAGAAGGAATTCCTTATTGATATGAGTATTCTATCATCCCTAATAAGACAGGCTATCACATAGACCCCCACTCAGAGGAACCAACGTCCCCGTCGGGCCACAGGAACGTTCCCTCATGGCACATACATCTGTGCGTCCAGTCCGATACATGTGCCATGTCGTGTGCCATGCCTGGTCACAAATGTCATGAACAACATGACCGCACACCTGTCCGCAAACATCCGTGTAACCGCTAGGATCGGCTCTGATACCAACCTGTAACGCCCCGGACACACTCGTCGATGGTCATTACTCCTGGCGGGATCTAGACTGGCCCCACAAATCAATATTAGTCTTTTCTGTGTACTTTGTCCTCACTCGTGCGCACTCGGGAGCAACTTCCCGGTCGGTCACCCATCCTAAAACTACTCCAAGTTGAGCATGCTTAACATGGGAGTTCTGTTGGGATGGGCTCCCGGAAAAGAAGGAATTCCTTATTGATATGAGTAGTTTATCATCCCTAATAAGCCAGGCTATCACAGAGTGCTCATAATTGCAAAAGATGTCCAAGATAGTATATTTATGTGTGAAATCTCTCTTCCTTCAATATTCTTTCATGAATTGTTCAAGCGACCAATTCTGAGTTTGCTAACTTTCAATAAGTTTACTACCTATACTTATTATGTCTGAAGTCATTACTCCTCATGTTATAAGCATATGAAACATATATAAATTCAGATTTATGATATTCAATTCATTCAACCATTTGCTCATAGGATATACGTGAAGCACGTGAGTAAATGACAAACTACTCCAAAAAGATATAACTGAAGAACACTGAGTAGTCAAATAATTAACTAGCCATGGGAGGATTCTTTTTCATTCAAGATTTCAGATCCAATGATTTTATTCAAACAGCAATTAAAATTGAAAATACGCTCCAAGCAAAACACATATCATGTGACGAATAAAAATATAGCTCCGAGTAAGGTATACCAATAGTTTTGAAGAGGAAAGAGGGGACGCCTTCCGGGGCATCCCCAAGCTTAGGTGCTTCAGTCTTCCTTGAATATTACCTTGGGGATTCCACTCCTTATTCTCCTCATATTGATATCTCACCCAAAGCTTGAAACCTTCAATCACACAAAACTTAACGGAACTTCGTGAGATAGGTTAGTATGATAAAGAGTAAACCATTCACTTTGGTATTGTCAAAGAAAAGGTTCATAATTGTTCTCACACAATGCCTACTGTACCATATCATTTCTACAATTTATATTGAGAAATATAAGCCATAGAAACTAGAAAACAAGCAAATATGCAATGAAAACAGAATATGTCAGAAACAGAACAGTCTGTAATGATCTGAACACCAACCATACTTCTGCTACTCCAAAAATTATGAAATAAATTGGTGGACGTGCGGAATTTGACTATTAATATTCTAAAAAAAGAATCAACTCAATCACACTCTCTGTAAAAAATGACAGCTAATCTTGTCAGCGCAAAGTTTCTGTTTTTTACAGCAAGATCACATTAACTTTCACCCAATTCTTCCCGAAGGTCTTACTTGGCACTTTATTGGAAGAAGAGCTATAGTACATGATTACTACATTAGCTTAATGATTAGAATATACAAAAACAGTAAGGGTAAATATTGGGTTGTCTCCCAACAAGCACTTTTCTTTAATGCCTTTTAGCTAGGCATGATGATTTCAATGATGCTCACATAAATGGTAAGACTTGAAACATAAAGAGAGCATCATGAAGAATATGACTAGCACATTTAAACCTAAACCACTTCCTAGGCCTAGGGATTTTGTGAGCACACAATTTATAGGAACAACAATCAACTAGCATAGGAAGGAAAAACAAGTATAACTTCAAAACTTTAAGCATATAGAGAGGAAACTTGATATTATTGCAACTCCTACAAACATGTATTCCTCTCTCATAATAATTTTCAGTAGCATCATGAATGAGTTCAACAATATAACCAGCACATAAAGCATTCTGTTCATGATCTACAAGCATACAAATTTTACTAGTCTTCTCATAAGCAAAATTCCTCTCATTCGGAATAGTGGGAGCAACCTTCTTCTAAATCCACTTTCGATGATAGTATTATCCATACTCCAAAAGATATAAGTGAAGTTCATGGAGAATCCTACAATTAATATAGACTAACCAATATCCAAGCTCAAAATATATGAGTGAAGCACACGAAGCATTCTATAAAACCATACTCAAAAGATTTAAGTGAAGCACAAAGAGCAATTCTATAAGATCATACTTAAAAGATATAAGTGAAGCACATGAAGTATTCTATAAATCAATAAAGTTCTATATCATACTATCATAGTTCTTAAAGGAAAAACAAAAACACAAAGAACACAAATTATGTCAACAAAACAAAAACCGAGGTATACCGATAATTGTTGAAGAAGAAAGATGTGATGCCAACCGGGGCATCCCCAAGCTTAGATTCTTGAGTATCCTTGAAATATTTACTTGGGGTGCCTTGGGAATCCTCGAGCTTGAGCTCCTTCCTCTCTTTATTCTTCTCATATTGATAGCTCCTCGATCTTCGAACACTTCATCCACACAAAACTTTAACAAAAACTTTGTGAGATCCGTTAGTGTAATAAAGCAAATCACTACCTTTAGGTACTGTTGTAAACTTATTAAAATTTCATATTAGAACTATATCTACTGTATTCCAACTTCACCATGGTTCATACCCCCCGATACTACCCATAGATTCATCAAAATAAGCGAACAACTCATAGAAAACAGAATCTGTCGAAGACAGGATAGTCTGTAGTAATCTGGATGTTTAGTAAACTTCTGTAGCTCCAAAAATTTCTAAACAATTAGGAAAATTTAAACAATTTATATAAAAGTAATGTGCAAAAAGTTTCAGACCCATTCGACTTTCCAGTAAAAAATGTAAAATAACGCGCTACATCCAAAGTTTCTGTTTTTGTACTGCACAATGTAAACAAGCAATCTAATCATCCTAAAACCAAGGCTTGGCACATTGTTTTTATAATACAATGGATATATACAAGGGGATAATTATTTTCAGAGAAGCTTCCGTGAAATTTTTTACATTGTTTCCATGAGCATGAACACAAGTGCTCAAGGTCGACCCTCATTTCTTCAATGCATAGTCTTCCAATCACTTCTCTTATTGAAAAACTTTTTAGGTATGAGAGGCAAGTAATTTTTTTGTGTTTTCATTCTTTTAAAAAAATTGTATGTTTCACCCACAACTAAACAGAAACAATAAAGGAAAAACAAAATCTACTTCGTGAAGAAAGCAAACAAGCACACACGAGAATATCAACCCCACGCTATTGCTCCTCGG
Source organism: Triticum urartu (assembly GCF_003073215.2). Lineage (NCBI taxonomy): Eukaryota > Viridiplantae > Streptophyta > Magnoliopsida > Poales > Poaceae > Triticum > Triticum urartu. Next base: position 270,719,726 of record NC_053024.1, on the reverse strand, counting down.
CAAAGGCGCCAGAAAAGAGGTTGATAATCCCCAAGTGCAGGGAATTATCGTGGAAATTCCCAAAGGTGGAAGTGATAAGTATGGAGTGTCGAACCCACAAGGATCTAAAGGTAAGATCAATATTTTCTCAAGTCCTATCTGCCACTGATACGACTTGCTTCCAACTAGAAATGAGAAATAAAACTACGTTGTGGGTATGAAGATGGTAACTTTGCATGATATCGGAGAGCTAAAATATGAAAGTAGGTGATGTTATCATAAAGTTAGAATATATTACTAAATATTATAAATAGCGGGTGTGGAATAATGAGGGATCGGTGTGCGGAATTGTCCTATGCAATTGTTAACAAGACCGATAGTGGTCATTGCAATTTCATATGAGGGAGAGGCATAAGCTAGCATACTTTCTCTTCTTGGATCATATGCACTTATGATTGGAACTCTAGCAAGCATCCGCAACTACTAAAGACCATTAAGGTAAAACCCAACCATAGCATTAAAGTATCAAGTCCCCTTTATCCCATACGCAACAACCCCCTTACTCGGGTTTATGCATCTGTCACTCAAGCAACCCACTATAAGCGAATCATGAATGTATTGCAACACCCTACAGCGGGAATCCCTTACGCTTGCGCGACACGGAGGGCCCAATAGGATAGCACCAAAATAAAACATACAAGTCATACCAATCTAGATCATCAATCAACCCAAAGACAAAGGATATCTACTCAAAACATCATAGGATGGCAACACATCATTGGATCATAATATCCGGCATAGACCACCATGTTCAAGTAGGGATTATAGCGGGGTGCTGGAGAGTGGACCGCGTTAAAGAGATGAGGATGGTGATGTTGATGGAGACGATCGCAGCGGTGATGATTCCCCTCCCGATGTAACTCCGGTGCCACCGAGAGAGAGGAGGAAAGGTTCTCCCCCTTGTGTTTCCTCCTCCATGGCATCCCCCCTAGATGGGGAGAGCTTCTCCCTATGGTCCTTGGCCTTCATGACGATGATGGCCCCTCCGGGATCCTCCTCGATGCCCTCCGGTGATGATGGCCCCCTCCGGCAGGGTGCCAGAGAGGGCCTAGATTGATTTCTCATGGCTACAGTGGCTTGCGGTGACAAAACTTCCGATCTAGGTTATTTTCTGGGGGTTTCTATATTTATAGGAATTTTTGGCATCGGTTTCACGTCAGGGGGGGGGTCTCCGAGTCGTCCACGAGATAGTGGCCCACGCCTAGGGGGTGGGGAGCGCCCCCCACCCTCGTGGACGGCTCGGGATTCTTCTGGCCCAACTCTTTTACTCCGGGGGCTTCTTTTGGTCCATAAAAATTATCAAAAATTGGCACGCCAATTGAACTCCGTTTGGTATTCCTTTTCTGCAATACTCAAAAACAAGGGGAAAACAGAAACTAGCACTGGGCTCTAGGTTAATTGGTTAGTCCCAAAAATCATACAAAACATCTAAGGTGGATAATATAATAGCATCAGTACTTCATAAATTATAGATATGCTGGAGACGTATCACTATGCTTATTTTTATGTGCCTCTAAAGTCAGCATCATAATGTTATGTTTTGCATTCCTAGATTTCCTCCAGGTCTAAGAATCAGCTTATATCATGTTGCATCTTGTCTTATTGATTGCCATTGATCTATGGATCATATGGAGAGGTTTTGTAATAATATTTTACCATGTTTAACCTGTACTTTAATGCCATGCTTTTGTTTGCCATGATCTTGCACTATATCATCATTGTTTCATGCCTCCAACATATCAACATGTTATTCACTGTCATAATCTGTGTTATTAAGTTGCTTCTTGCATTGATCATCTTGGATTAATCTTGATACCTATGGACCTGAACCTTAAAGGTTATTTGAAGTTTGTAACCTATACTTTGAGTGCATGTCAAGTTTGTGTCCTTATGATTCCTGTAGCATGTTGTTTCCTTGATTGCAAAGTGCTTAGTTGTTGTTTTGGGCAGATTTTGTGTTTGAATCTTGTATTGAGTGTATGTGTTGAACCGTTGCTCCGTTTGGAGTGTCCTCTATATGAAACTTGCTTGCTTTTGCATGTAGTTTCATCATGCCTTGTTGCATACATGTTTTGGAGTGTTTGTGATTTTGTTTTGCTTGCATTTGCATCAATGCCATGTTTAACTTGTTTGTCATATCTTCTAGTCCACAGCTTTGAATTAAACAAACTTTATATGTAACTTGATTAGAAAACCGTGTAGATCATCGTGGTGCAATTTAACTTGATGTTTTACAACTTCAACATTGTGTTTTAATCAGATCTGGACCAATTTCGAAATTTGCATATGAGGACTTACCAGAATTGTTCTATGTTGTTTTCGGCCTCATTTAAACTTGCTTTGATGCGTTGCTCTTGTATGCATCATCCCTTGCCATGACGAGCATCATATAGCCTTGTCAAGCATCATACTTGGTTGAGCATCATGTCTTGTTTATGTGTTGTGTGTTTACCATGTTGTTTGCTTCTTTCCAGTTGTGCTCCTTCTCGGTAGTTCCTGTTTCGTTGCTATTGTGCGGGTCCGTTCGACTATGTCGGTTCGTCTATTTCATGGACTCGTTCTTCTTCCTAGCAGGATTTCAGGCAAGATGACCATCACCATGGATCTCACTACTATATTTTCTATGCTAGTTGTCTCGATGCTATTGCTAGTTCTTCTTCCTACCACTTGTTTATCAAGCCTCCCAAATTGCCATGAAAGCCTCTAACCTTCTCAGCCTTCCTAGCAAACTGTTGTTTGGCTATGTTACCGCCTTGCTCAGCCCCTCTTATAGCGTTGCTAGTTGCAGGTGCAGTTGCAGGTTGTTCCATGTTGGAACATGGATATTTTTGGATATCACAATTTCTCTTATTTAAATTAATGCACATATATACTTGGTAAAGGGTGGAAGGCTCGGCCTTATGCCTGGTGTTTTGTTCCACTCTTGCCGCCCTAGTTTCCGTCATACCGGTGTTATGTTCCTTGATTTTGCGTTCCTAACACGATGAGGGTTATGGGATCCTCTTGACAGTTCGCTTTGAATAAAACTCTTCCAGCAAGGCCCAACATTGGTTTTACCATTGTTGAAATGTCTTGTGCACCAGGATTCCGAGTCCGATCGTGTGTCCCGCGATGGAGGATTGTCTTCGTGGATCGGGAGCTTTTCATGGGCTAAGTTGGGACACCCCTATAGGGTTTAAACTTTTGAGAGATGTGCGCGTGGTTATGTAGCAGATGGGAATTTGTTAATATCCAGTTGTAGAAGACTTGAAGTAAACTCAATTAAAATATACCAACCGCGTTGCATAACCATGAGGGTCCCTTTTCGGGGAAGTTCGAGAAGAGAACACGATTGGGTTATGTTTGACCGTAAGTAGTTCAGGATCACTTATAGATCGTTACTACTTGGCGAACGTTGCGTAGTTTCTCATATGATTCTTGTATTCGTAAGTTAGCCACCATACTTTGCTTAGTCGCTGCTGCAACCTCACCAGTTTACCCCTTCCATACCCATTAAGCTTGGCTAGTCTTCATACCCATGGTAATGGGATTGCTGAGTCCTCGTGACTCACAGATTACTGCAACACCAGTTGCAGGTACAACTTATGCGATGATCATGGCGCGCGAGCGATGTTTATTGTTTTTTGAGTTCTTGTTCCGCTTCTTCTTCATTCGAGGGATAGGTTTTTGGTCGGCAGTGTGGGCTAGCAGGGTGGATGTCATTTGAGCTTTTGTTTGTGTTTCATCCGTAGTCGGATGTTGTTCTATGCATGATGTATTGTTGTATTCTTGCGGCATTTGTATTCCTTGCATGTATCCCCAACTATTACGTAATGGTTTGATGTAATGATATCAACCTTGCGGTTATATCCTTGGTGGGACCTTCGAGTCTCTTTAAGATACTGTCGCATATTGGGCGTGACAAGTTGGTATCAGAGCCTCGACCGACCCTAGGAGCCCCCTTGTTTGATCGTATAGTTTGGCCATTGTCGAATCTAGAAGAAAAGCTTTTTTCAGAGTCTAGTTATATCGGCGAGTAGGATTTATTTTACTCCTCAGTCCCTTCATCGCTGTGGTAAGGAATCTTGTCGTAGGTGTTTTGAACTACTCCTCTTCCCCTTAAAATAGTTTTTTGGATCTCACAGTTAGTTTCGTTTGTTGCGATGTCAGCTCTTTTCATCTGGTGCATCTCTCGTCAAGTTGTTTCAATCAAGGTAGTCAGAGTCGGGATTCGTAGTCGGATCGGTTTTCCTCAGACAGAATCGAGTCGTAAGATCGAGTCATGGAATCGAGGATTCTACTAGATTTACTCAAATAAAATATTTTGTTTGCACCCAAGAAATTTATATGGGTTCTATAGAGTTTTGACAATAAATATGGAGCAAAGAACGCACACATCAATGTTAGTTGTATTCCACTTCTTTTTATGTCTAACCTACCATCTAGCTCGCATGTATGGAACATATATGATAGCGAAATATATAGAACATTTAAACCTTCAATGCACAAAATTTACTTATGTTCTTTTTAGAGTGCGTGAATAGTCGATAACTTATCTATCTGACCTACAGTGCTAAACCTTGAAGGGTCTTGCTCTCCTTCTCCGATCAATCTTGAAGCATCCTCCTTTTCACGCCAATTCCATATGATGACAAGCATGATCCTCAATTTCGACCTAGGGTTTCTAAGAGCTAGATCAAAGGTGTCTACGACTGAGCATTTGGACTTGGGAGGGGAATAAAGGTCCATGAGGTATATGAAAAGGGGTTTGGATGATGGCATACTATTTTTCTACAACTGAACACACGGCTTAGATAAGTTAGTAGAATCGGATGTAATCCATAACATAGTCGGGATTGTATAGTTTTGTACAGGATTCTATGATTTGGATCGCGACTCAACAAGGATTCTACCTGATCCGGATTCATAGTGGGATTTGGATCGACATGATTCCGTAGGGTCATGAAGTCGTAGGATTCTAGCAGTCGAATCAGGATTCTAACTACCTTGGTTTCAATCCTCGTCATCTTTTGCAAGGTTGATCCTCAGTTCTTTCTCAACAACGTTGTTCCCTCATGTGGAATTGCCTTTCTTTTTCCCACTCGCCCACCCTTTTATTGTCGGAGCCGGAGTTTGTGATTGAGTATCCATCTTACTCGTGCAAAGTCTTTGCACTCCTTCCTCAAATATTTCAACTGGTGTTTTCTCTTGAAGTTATTCGTCGATTCCCCGTTCCAAGTTGCCTTTGTTTTACCCACCCTCCCACCCATTTTATTCCAGAGTCTGAGCCGCTATTCGAGCATCCATTTCATTATTTCAGAGCATCTTTAGTCTTTCCTCAATTATATCAACCGGTAAATTCTCGTCTAGTTAATCATTGTTCGTCTCGTATTCTTTCTAGTGGATCCAATTCATGTTTTTCGTTGTTGATTATATTCTTTTCTACTCAAGTGTTCGCCTTGCTTGTTTGCCTCTCCCCATTTAGTCCTTCCTAAGTGTTGAAGAAATCTCAGAAGATCCGTGTTTGCCTTCAATAATTTCGAGGTTGTCACCTCAGTCAAGTCTTTTTATCGTTCCGGTGCAGCATCTCTCTCTTCAACAATCCTTTCCGACGATGCTTCTTTTCAGTGGGCCCTAACCCACAGGTCTTTTCGAAGGATCTTACCCGACTCTTCTAATTTTCCCAGAGTTATTCCCAAATTCTTTTCGAAGTTTGACGTAAGTATGAATATCATCAGTCAGACGCCTTCCCAATATCGATTCCAAATTATTTTCATTGTTGGCTCAACCCCTTCGCTTTTCGTTCTTCCGAAGCGGCTCAACTATTTTGGTGGTGTTTCTCATCGACATTCTCAATGATTGAAGAACGAAGAAGAGTTTTTTCCTCTAAATCTTGTCCATTCACTTAGAGATTAGTGGTTCTAACTTCATGTTATCCTCTCAAATTGTTTCCAATCATGTGATTCTTTTCTTACCCCACCGGAGTATTTCAGGAGTTCTTCCGTTTCGAGTGTCAGGAGGTCTCCATTTTAGAATATTTCTTCGTTCCATGTTTTCAGCTTCATTCGTTCGCATATTTGTACCCGTGCTACGTTCAAGCATTCTTTAATAAGTTCGCGATCTCTTCATTCTCTTGCATGTTGTTTCACTCAAGTATCTTCGTTTGTTTTCTAATTCCTCCCGGTGATTCATCCTCTTTCTTCATTCTTTTCAAATTCTTACAGTGGTTCGTTCAAGATTCCTCATCTTTTTCTATTGTATCAATTCATTCGTTCTTTCCAGCCCTACCGGTGGTTCAGGAAGACCTTCTCAAGTTTGCGCTATATCTCTCTTCAATTCTTTTCAATAAGAATAAGTTGCATGCCAAATCCATTTGGCATCAATTAAATTTCATGAAGGATAAGAATAACGTAATTCTTATCCTCATTTCATCGTGGCCAAGTAATTCCTTGCTTCAGAGATTGTTCATGAGGAATAATTTCTCGGTTATAAGTTGTTCATCTTCTCTTTTCTGGAGTTCCAAGTTTTTCTCGCTTATCTCGTCGGAAACTCAATCTAAATCATCACAAGGCGTCATCTTATTCTTTTTATCTTTCAATTCTATCTCATCATCCATTTGTTACCAGAGTTCTTCACGGTGGTTTATAAGGATTTAATTCATTCTTCAAGAGTTCATCAAGATTCTTATTGGACCTCAAGTATCTTTTCCACTTTGCATCTTGAAGTGGAATTAATTCTCCGTATTATTTTGAAGTGGAGTTTTGCATTTCTTCATTCTTCTCAGCTATTCAATCTTTTCCGCTTGTGGCCGGTTATCACCTCATAATTTCGAGATGTTGTCCAGAATCCCACAACAAGCTTATTCTTTTGTTGTTGAATTTCCAACAACTTCGTTCAACCCTTCTTCGTAAGGAAGTTTTTCGAACTCAATTGTGGTATAAGATGTCGTCTTCTTCTCCGTTCTTTTCATTCAACTATTTCAATTCTTCCAGAGGCATTATGTTGTTTCTCTCATCAAGTACCGTTCCATCTTGTGATCATGTTCTATTCTTTCCATGTTTAAACGAGATCCTATCCCAAGGCTTTCGTTATTATTCCTTTTCTATCTTGTTCTAACCAGAGTGGTTTCATAGTCCATCTTGTTCCTTGAGCTTTCAATTCTCATCATAATCGCCATTCCTCTATACTACCTAACTGCTATCGACTGTGTTCACCTTCTCTTCTGTTTCATTCCTATGATCTCAGGACAAGATCTCTTTTAGTGGAGGAGAGTTGTAACACCCCGAGACGGATGCGTCAGGTGTCTTTCATTTATTCGCCTTTGTTGCCATGTCATCTATTTGCGTGTTGCATATTTTCATGTCATCATGTGTATTGCATCTTCATGTTTTCAAAACTTGCATCCGGTCTCTTTCTCCGTTGTCCGTTTCAGAATCCGACACTCTCTTATGCACCTGTTGCACCTCTCAGACCTTGTTTCGTGAGCAGTAGAAAAAAATTCTTGGAATGGGATGTAAGTTGGCGTGCGGTCATATTATAGTGTAGGTAGACCGCCTTTCAAATTTCATCGTGTTCGGAGTCCATTTGATGCCCCAATGGATAACTATAGCGGCAATATAGCCGGTATATCGTTAGATGTTTTCGGTCTCCGGAAACAGTCGCCAGGCTGAATTTCTCCTCATTCCTCTCAGCCCAAGCCCTCTTCATAGCCCACTAATCCAGCCCACTAAACCTCCCCTCCGACAAAAACCGTTCGATTATGATGGGAGGGTCCTAAACGGCCTCAAACGCCCCGAACCCTAGAACCTACCCTATATAAACAGCCCCTAGTCCATTTTTGTACAAACCTAGCTCTTCCCCTACCGCTAGAATCCATTCTCCTCAGATCCGCCGCCACTAGCCGCAACCAACCCTCTCCACCTCAATTTTCGGCGCAACCCAGCCGCACCCCGCCACTTGGCGCCGCCGATGCCGCGCCCCGAACCAATCCGGGCGCACCATGTTGCCACCCTGCGCCTGCCAACCACGCCCACGCCGCCACCTCGCCTCCCCAACCGTCTCCGCCCACCATGACCCTGGGAACCCAAGCCAGGCCCGCCCGAGCCCATCTGGGGCCCGAGCAAGCCCATGCGCCGCCGCCGCTCAGCGCCTAGCTCCCGTTCGGCCGCTCCTCCCGAGCTCCTCTACGCCACATGCCGCGACCTCGCCGGAGCCAAAGCTGGTGACCCCACCTCGTCTCGCCGCCAGGTCGGGGCTCCAGCCCTCTCATCTCACTTCCTCTCTATTCTACTTTTCTCTCCCTAACCTCTCTGCCCTCCTCCATGGTCAGCGCCACCACTAGGGCTCCCTCGCCGTCGCCACACGACGAGCGCCGCCGGATCCAGCCGGAATGGGTCCGGTGCGACCAGATCCGGCCATGGCCAATGTCCCCGCGGCCTCCCTGCCGTCCTTCCGTCCTCGCCGGTGGAGCCGCCTAATACGTCTCCAACGTATCTATAATTTTTGATTGTTCCATGCTATTATATTATCTGTTTTCGATGTTTAGTGGGCTTTAATATGCTCTCTTATATTATTTTTGGGACTAACCTATTAACAGGAGGTCCAGTGCCAGTTTCTATTTTTTGCCTACTTTAGAGTCTCACTGAAAAGGAATACCAAACGGAATCTAAACAGAATGAAATCTTCACGATGATCTTTCTTGGACCGAAAGCAAACCAGAAGACTTGGAGTTGAAGTATGGAATGCCATGAGGCGGCCACGAGGTAGCAGGGCGCGCCCTGGGGGGTAGGCGCGCCCCCAACCTCGTGGGCCCCTTGTAGCTCCACCAACGTACTTCTTCCGCCTATATATAATCTTATACCCTAGATCGATCACAAAGAGCCACGAAACCACTTTTCCACCACCATAGCCTTCTATACACGTGACATCCCATCTTGGGGCCTTTTCCGGCGATCCGTCGGAGGGGAAATCGATCATGGAGGGCTTCTAAATCAACACCATAGCCTCTCCGATGAAGTGTTAGTAGTTTACCACAGACCTTCGGGTCCACCATTATTGGCTAGATGGCTTCTTCCCTCTCTTTGATTCTCAATACAAAGTTCTCCTCGATGTTTTTGGAGATCTATTTGATGTAATACTCTTTTGCGGTGTGTTTGCCGAGATCCGATGAATTGTGAGTTTATGAACAAGATTATCTATGAATATTATTTGGTTCTTCTTTGAATTCTTGTATGCAAGATTTGATATCTTTGCAAGTCTCTTCAAATTATCGGTTTAGTTTGGCCTACTAGATTGATCTTTCTTGCAATGGGAGAAGTGCTTAGCTTTGGGTTCAATATTGTGGTGTACTTTCTCAGTGACAGTAGGGGCAACAAGGCACGTATTGTATTATTGCCATCGAGGATAAAAGGATGGGGTTTATATCATATTGCTTGAGTTTATCCATCTACATCATGTCATCTTGCTTAAAGCGTTACTCCGTTCTATGAACTTAATACTCTATATGCATGCTGGATCGCAGTTGATGTGTGGAGTAATAGTAGTGGATGCAGAATCGTCTCGATCTACTTGGCACGGACGTGATGCCTATATTCATGATCATTGCCTAGATATTCTCATAACTATGCACTTTTCTATCAATTGCTTGGCAGTAATTTGTTCACATACCGTAATACATGCTATCTTGAGAGAAGCCACTAGTGAAACCTATGGCCCCTGGGTCTCTTTCTTATAATATTGCACCTCTTTTATTTACATCGCATCTTGTTTACTATTTTGCAATCTTTACTTTCCAATCTATACAACAAAAATACCAAAAATATTTACTTTACTATCTTTATCAGATCTCACTTTTGCGAGTGACCGTGATGGGATTGACAACCCCTTTATCATGTTGGTTGCAAGGTTCCTGATTGTTTGTGCAGGTACTAGGTGACCTGTGCGTTTTCTCCTACTGGATTGATACCTTGGTTCTCAAAAACCGAGGTTAATACTTACGCTACTTTGCTGCATCACCCTTTCCTCTTCAAGGGAAAACCAATGCATGCTCAAGAGGTAGCAAGAAGGATTTCTGGCGCCGCTGCCAGGGAGATCTATGCCAAGTCAAGACATACCACGTACCCATCATAAACTCTTCTCCCTTGCATTACATTATTTTCCATTCGCCTCTCATTTTCCTCTCCACCTCTTCTAAGACGATTTTCGAAAACCTTTGCCTTTTCTTCGCCCTTCTTCCATTCGTCTCTTTTCGCTTGCCTCGTGTGTGCTTGTGTGTTGGATTGATTATTTGTCATGATGGCTCAAGATAATACCAAATCGTGTGACTTTTCCAATACAAACAACAATGATTTTATTAGCACTCCGATTTCTCCTACTACCGATGCTGAATCTTGTGAAATTAATACAGCTTTATTGAATCTTGTAATGAAAGATCAAATTTCTGGCCTTCCTAGTGAAGATGCCTCTACGCATCTAAACAACTTTGTTGATTTGTGTGATAGGCAAAATAAGAAAGATGTGGATAATAATATTGTTAAATTGAAGCTATTTCCGTTTTCGCTTAGAGATTGTGCTAAAGCTTGGTTCTCTTCTTTTCCTAAAAATAGTATTGATTCATGGAATAAGTGCAAAGATGCTTTTACCTCTAAGTATTTTCCTCCCGCTAAGATCATCTCTCTTCGGAATGATATTATGAATTTTAAGCAACTTGGTCGTGAGCATGTTGCACAAGCTTGGGAAAGGATGAAATTAATGATACATAATTGCCCTACACATGGTTTGAATTTGTGGATGATTATACAAAAAATTTATGCCGGATTAAATTTTGCTTCTAGAAATCTTTTAGATTCAGCCGTGGGAGGCACTTTAATGGAAATCACTTTAGGAGATGTAAAAGTGATTGATGTGACTCCTATTAATGATGAAGATGTAAAAGCGTGTTATTCTTGTTTTCATGACAATAATGATGAAGATGTAAAAGTGATTGATGTGACTCCTATTAAATCTTTGTTTCCCAGTATGAATCTTGATAAAGATGGGACTGGAGATGAGTCATCTTTAGTTAAAAGGCGTCCCAATGATTCGGAGTTTTTAGATCTTGATGCAAAAGTTAATAAAATTGGGCTTGAGGAGGTCAAAACTTTACATAGCAATGTACCCGATATTTTGGATTTCAAGAAATTTAATTATGATAATTTCTCTTTGATAGATTGTATTTCCTTGTTGCAATCCGTTTTCAATTCTCCTCATGCTTATAATCAAAATAAATCTTTTACTAAACATATAGTTGTTGCTTTAATGCAATCCCATGAAGAAAAACTTGAACTAGAAGTTTCTATCCCTAGAAAACTTTATGATGAGTGGGAACCTACTATTAAATTAATATTAAAGATTATGAATGCTATGCTTTATGTGATTTGGGTGCTAGTATTTCCATGATTCCAAAAACATTGTGTGATGTGCTAGGTTTCCATGAATTTGATGATTGTTCTTAAAATTTGCATCTTGCGGATTCCACCATTAAGAAACCTATGGGAAGGATTATGTGACGCCCCAAGACCGGAGCATCAGATGCCTTCCATGTTTCCGCGTGTTGTCGAGTGTTTCGTTTTGGTTCGTTGCATCATATGCATTGCATCATGTCATCATGCCATCATTTTCTCAAAGCCAACTAAAAACTCACTTAAGTAAATTGCATGGATCTTCGGTCCATTTAAACCGAGGGAAGGGTGACTTCTCTTTATAACATATCCTCCCGATATTAGGGAGCTATATTTCCATTCTTTTGGAATTCACCTTAAAACACTTGCAAAAATAACCCCATGCCTTTTCTGCCTCGAGTTGATCTCCAATAATTCTTTTCCCTTTTACCAGGGCTCCTCCAAAAATCCAAACATTTTTGGACCTTCCTAACCCTCACTTCCTATTCGAACCATTTGAATTTAAATCAAATGAGTTTGAATTTAAAATTTGAAAAAATGGCCACTCCATTTTTCTTGGATCGTGCACATTTTTGCGAGTCCGGCAATATTATCCCCATGCCCAGATTCCACCCCTACCTTCCCTTTCTTTTCTTTCTCTTTTCTGTTTTGTTTTAAAAATGGAAAGGGGAGAAGAGAGAGGGAGGAGAGAGTCCAGCCCATCTAGGGTCTTCAACCAGCAGCAGCACTGGGCCGGCCTCCCTGGCCCAAGGTTTTCCCGCAGCCCCACTTTAAACCCTAGGCCCACTCCCCCGGCCCAGTCGGTGCCTGTCTAACCTAGGCCTAGCCGCTCCCTCTCCATCTCCCTCGTCTCCCTCCTCATGCCGCTAGGAGTGTCCGTGCCCGATGCCACCCGCTCGATCCCCCATCCCTCTCCTTGCTCTCGATCCCCCATGCTCCTCCTTCCCCTCGCTCGGCCCCTCTCCCTTGCAAACCCAGCATCGCGCCTCTCCTGCCTTGGATCTCAGGCGCAGGCTCCTACATCAAGCAGGGGAGTGAGTAGGTTGAAGCCTCAGCAGCCGTCGCCGCCGGCCTGCTACCTCCACCGCCCGGACCCGTGCTTCTGCTCGCCGCCATCTCCTTCCTGGAGCCCCTCGTCATCTTCCGTGCCAAGTTCCAACGCCAGTGCAGCCGCTCGAGGTGCCCTGCCTCTCATCTTCGTCGTCGTCCAGAGCCATGGAGAGGAGGACAACTCAGGTGCCGACCCCGCCTCCTCTCCTCGCCTGTTGCTCGGTCCTCCTCCAGCAAGAACCTAGCCACCGCGCCCTGCTGCAGCGCCACCGTCCTCGACCTCCCCGTCTTCCTGGCCTCCTCGCGTCCCCTGGCTGTCTCTCTCTGCAATGAACAGCTGCAGCTCAGGGCCTTGGAACCTCTGCACCCCAAGTCCATCGCCACCTCGCTGGAGAACGTCGTCCTCGTAAGGATCCTCTTCGTCAGCCCCAAGCCCGCCGCCATTGCCTCGATCTGCGGTGCGCGAGGCGCCTTGGCCTTGCTGCGATCTGGATACATCGAGACCACCATTGCCACGTTGATTCCTCTTCCCCGGAGTACCTCAAGTTCGTCTACACGAGGCTGCCAAGTACCTCTACGCATGAATATTGCCAAGTACCGCGATGATACGACTACCGTCGACGTGCATTTTGCCAAGTTCCACTACCGCCGACTAGTACGACTACCGTCACAAAAACGAGACCGCCAAGACCGGACCGACAAGTACCCCAACGTCATGTGTACAATGACCGTCGCCGAAGACCCAGGTAGCAAAACGTCAAGAACCTATGACCGAAGAACGCCAAGTACCTCTCCGAAAAAACAAACATGTACCACTACGTCCGGAGGCATCGGATCCGTCAAGTCCAACAACGAATGTGTACAACTATCGGCGACCCCGAATGACTACGAAACGTGAACCTCTACTTCCCCTCCAAAATGTGTCCCACTACCGTCGCCGAGATCGCGAGAACCTCTACCGTCGACCCTAGAGCATGCGAGAACGACTACTTCCACTACCGCCATCGCGAGAACGCCTACTTCCCTCTACGAACGAGAACCGCCCCCTTTGCACGCTCTGAAGGTATAACCCCGAGACGACCACCCGTGAACGAATGCAGGTGTGATGTATGAGATGCTCATGCTTGCTCCGTGCTCGAATTGTCGGTGCACATTGCCCCTCTTTTGCCTTATCACTATCGTCGATTCATGGGACACCCAGTATCCGGGAGCGCCCCACCATCTTTTGCACGCATCCGCACACTTCCCCTTTGCATCGGTATCTCAATCAAGTACCAGAACCGGAACGTTGCCGTGGCACTGTTACCGTTATCGTTGCTGTGGCACCCCTTTTCGGTTCCGCCACGATGACCAAAATGCTTCATAATGTTCTTATCAACATTTTTCATTAAAATTGCATAATCTTGAACATGTCCTCCGCATCATGATAATAAAATTTAAATGTTTAACTTTGTTGTTTGCATTAAATTACTAATGCATATGGGGATTTACCGGGTTTGTTGTTTATTATACCCGCCCTCATTTAAATTGTTTAGATGGTATAGTTTTGTTATGTATCATCTCTTGACATGCTTAACAACATTTAATATTGGTGAGTACGTAACCAGAGAGAACTAAATAATTGATGTGGTGTTCTGTCAATATGCAACCCGTTTCATATTAAGCTCCACATAATTTGTAGTTTTGGTTGTTGCACTTTGCCATGTCATGCATAGTTAAACCGGACATGCATCATACTTGGTTATGCATCATGCCATGCTTATGTGATGGTTGTTTACTATGTTGTTTTCTTCTTTCCGGTGTTTCTTCTTCGGGTTAGTTCTGTTAACATCGCGTTTGTGAGGATCCGTTCGACTACGTCCGTTTGTCTTCTTCATGGACTCGTTCTTCTTCCTTGCGGGATCTCAAGCAAGATGACCATACCCTCGAAATCACTTCTATCTTTGCTTGCTAGATGCTCGCTCTTTTGCTATGCCTATGCTATGATACCTACCACTTGCTTATCATGCCTCCCATATTGTTAAGCCAAGCCTCTAACCACCTTGTCCTAGCAAACCGTTGTTTGGCTATGCTACCGCTTTGCTCAGCCCCTCTTATAGCGTTGTTAGTTGCAGGTGAATATTGGAGCTTGTTCCATGTTTGGAACATGGATATTTGTTGGGATATCACAATATCTCTTATTTAATTAATGCATCTATATACTAGGTAAAGGGTGGAAGGCTCGGCCTTATGCCTGGTGTTTTGTTCCACTCTTGCCGCCCTAGTTTCCATCATACTGGTGTTATGTTCCTTGATTTTGGGTTCCTTACACGGTTAGGTTATAATGGGAACCCCTTGACAGTTCGCCTTGAATAAAACTCCTCCAGCAAGGCCCAACATTGGTTTTACCATTTTCCACCTAGCATTCTCTTTCCCTTGGGTCGGCCAGCTCAAGGGTCATCTTTATTTAACCCCCTCGGGCCAGTGCTTCTCTAAGTGTTGGTCCAACTGAGCGATGTCTGGAGCTACCAGGGGCAACTCTGGGCTGGCTTACCCGACGTCTGGCTCATCCGGTGTGCCCTGAGAATGAGATATGTGCAGCTCCTATCGGGATTTGTCGGCACATCTGGGTGGCTTTGCTGGTCTTGTTTTACCATTGTCGAAATGTCTTGTAACCGGGATTCCGAGCCTGATCGGGTCTTCCTGGGAGAAGGAATATCCTTCGTTGACCGTGAGAGCTTGTGAGGGGCTAAGTTGGGACACCCCTGCAGGGATTTGAACTTTCGAAAGTCGTGCCCATGGTTATGGGCAGATGGGAATTTGTTAATGCCCGGTTGTAGAAAACCTGAAACTTATCTTATTTAAAATGCATCAACCGCGTGTGTTTCCTTGATGGTCTCTTTCCGGCGGAGTCCGGGAAGTGAACACGGTGTTGGAGTTATGCTTGACGTAAGTAGTCTTGGATCACTTCTTGATCATAGTTTCTCGACCGTGCCTTGCCTTCTCTTCTCGCTCTCATTTGCGTATGTTAGCCACCATATATGCTAGTGCTTGCTGCAGCTCCACCTCATACCTTTTACCCTTCCCATAAGCTTAAATAGTCTTGATCGCGAGGGTGTGAGATTGCTGAGTCCCCGTGACTCACAGATTACTTCCAAAACCAGGTTGCAGGTGCCGATGATACCGTGCAGGTGACGCAACCGAGCTCAAGGAGGAGCTCGATGAAGACCGTGTTCATTATGTTGTTCCTTTTTTTAGTTGATCAGTAGTGGAGCCCAGTTGGGACGATCGGGGATCTGTGTAGATTTTGGGGTAGTCTTCTTTTATTTTGGTTCCGTAGTCGGACCTTGATTGTATCTGAATGATCTAATGTTTTATTCATGTATTGTGTGAAGTGGTGAT
Organism: Triticum urartu; assembly: GCF_003073215.2. NCBI lineage: Eukaryota > Viridiplantae > Streptophyta > Magnoliopsida > Poales > Poaceae > Triticum > Triticum urartu. The sequence continues at coordinate 270,703,839 of NC_053024.1, read as the reverse complement.
TGTAAGCCAGCTATGTATTTCTTTCCCTTATGTATTACATGGGTTGTGTGAAGATTACCTCACTTGCGACATTGCTTACAATGCGGTTATGCCTCTAAGTCGTGCTCCGACACGTGGGAGATATAGCCGCATCGTGGGCGTTACAGATTAATGATGTTCTTATTGTTGCAAATAGGAATTATGTGCACGTAGATTTCATTGTTCTTGATATAGATTGCAATCCTACATGTCCTATTAGATTCCAATTTCTGTTAAGGTAAAGCATGGAACACTCTCCTAGGAAGAAAATGAAATTTCCTTATGAATCTATTATGAGAGCCACTTATGGATTGCATACCAAATATGACAATACCTATATCGATTCTTGTTTTTATGCCTAGCTAGGGGCGTTAAAACGATAGCGCTTGTTGGGAGGCAACCCAATTTTATTTTTGTTCTTTGCTTTTTGTTCCTGTTTAGTAATAAATAATTCATCTAGCCTCTTTTATGATTGTGTTTTTATGTTTTAATTAGTGTTTGTGCCAAGTAAAGCCTTTAGGATCTTCTTGGGCGATTGTTGTTTGATCTTGCTGATAAAAACAGAAAGTATGCGCCCACGAAAATCATTTTCATTTTTTACCAGAGAGCGATAAAATACCTATTCCAACTGAAGTATATCAATATACAAATTATCCTGGTCATCTTAATTTTTTGAAATTATTGGAGTTATAGAAGTATTCGAAACCTACAGATTGCTAGAGACTGTTCTGTTGTTTGCTTATTTTGATGCATTTATGGCTAGTATCGGGGGGTATGAACCATAGAGAAGTTGGAATACAGTAGGTTTAACACCAATATAAATAAAGAATGAGTTCATTACAGTACCTTAAAGTGGTGGTTTATTTTCTTATACTAACGGAGCTCATGAGATTTTCTGTTGAAGTTTTGTGTTGTGAAGTTTTCAAGTTTTTGGGTAAAGATTTGATGGATTTTGGAATAAGGAGTGGGAAGAGCCTAACCTTGGGATGCCCAAGGCACCCCAAGGTAAAATTCAAGGACAACCAAAAGCCTCAGCTTGGGGATGCCCCGGAAGTCATCCCCTCTTTCGTCTTTGTCTATCGGTAACTTCACTTGAGGTTATATTTTTATTCACCACATGATATGTGTTTTGCTTGGAGCATCTTGTATGATATGAGTCTTTTCTTTTTAGTTTACCACAATCATCCTTGCTGAACACAACTTTTGGGAGAGACACGCATGAATCAGAATTTATTAGAATACTCTATGTGCTTCACTTATATCTTTTCAGCTAGATAATTTAGCACTAGTGCTTCCCTTATATCTTTTTAGTGCATGGTGGTGGTTTTATTTTATAGAAATTATTGATCTCTCATGCTTCACTTATATTATTTTGAGAGTCTTTTAGAACAGCATGGTAATTTACTTTGGCTATAAAATTAGTCCTAATATGATGGGCATCCAAGATGGGTATAATAAAAACTTTCATATAAAGTGCATTCAATACTATGAGAAGTTTGATTCCTTATGATTGTTTTGAGATATGAAGATGGTGGTATTAGAGTCATGATAGTTGAGTAGTTGTGAATTTGAGAGATACTTGTATTAAACTTTGTGATTCACGTAGCATGCACGTATGGTGAACCATTATGTGATGAAGTCGGAGCATGATTTATTTTTTGATTGTCTTCCTTATGAGTGGCGGTGGGGGACGAGTGATGGTATTTTCCTACCAATCTGTACCCCTTGAAGCATGCGCGTAATACTTCTTTTCGATAATTAATAGATTTTTGCAATAAGTATGTGAGTTATTTATGACTAATGTTGTGTCCGTGGAGTATACACACTCTCACCCTTCCACCGTTGCTAGCCTCTCTAGTACCGTGTAACTTTCGCCGGTACCATAAACCCACCATTTACCTTCCTCAAAACAGCCACCATACCTACCTACTATGGCATTTCCATAGCCATTCCGAGATATATTGCCATGCAACTTTCCATCGTTCCGTTTATTATGACACGATCCATCATTATCATATTGCTTTTCATGATCATGTAGTTGACATCGTATTTCTGTCTAAGCCACCGTTCATAATGTTTCATACATGTCACTCTTGATTCATTGCAAATCCCGGTACACCGCCGGAGGCATTCACATATGCAGAGTCATATTTTGTTCTAAGTATCGAGTTGTAATTCTTGAGTTGTAAGTAAATAAAAGTGTGATGATCATCATTATTAGAGCATTTTCCCATGTGAGGAAAGGATGATGGAGACTATGATTCCCCCATAAGTCGGGATGAGACTCCGGACGAAAAAATGGAAAGAGATAAAAAGAGGCCATAAAAAAGGAGAAAGGCCCAAATAAAAAAATAAAAAATGAGAGAAAAAGAGAGAAGGGACAATGCTACTATCCTTTTGTCCACACTTGTGCTTCAAAGTAGCACCATGATCATCATGATAGAGAGTCTCCTATTTTGTCACTTTCATATACTAGTGGGAATTTTACATTATAGAACTTGGCTTGTATATTCCAATGATGGGCTTCCTCAAAATGCCCTAGGTCTTCGTGAGCAAGCGAGTTGGATGCACACGCACTTAGTTTCTTTTTGAGCGATCATACACTTATAGCTCTAGTGCATTCGTTGCATGGCAATCCCTACTCACTCACATTGATATCTATTGATGGGCATCTCCATAGCCCGTTGATACGCCTAGTTGATGTGAGACTATCTTCTCCTTTTTGTCTTCTCCACAACCACCGTTCTAATCCACCTATAGTGCTATATCCATGGCTCACGCTCATGTATTGCGTGAAGATTGAAAAAGTTTGAGAATCAAAAGTATGAAACAATTGCTTGGCTTGTCATCGGGGTTGTGCATGATTTAAATATTTTGTGTGATGAAGATAGAGCATAGCCAGACTATATGATTTTTTAGGGATAGCTTTCTTTAGCCATGTTATTTTGAGAAGACATGATTTCTTTATTAGCATGCCTGAAGTATTATTATTTTTATGTCAATATTAAACTATTATTTTGAATCTTTCAGATATGAACATTCATGCTACAATAAAGAAAATTACATTGATAATTATGTTAGGTAGCATTCCACATCAAAAATTTTGTTTTTATCATTTACCTACTCGAGAACGAGCAGGAATTAAACTTGGGGATGCTTGACACGTCTCCAACGTATCTATAATTTTTGATTGTTCCATGCTATTATATTATCTGTTTTGGATGTTTAATGGTCTTTAATATGCTCTTTTATATTATTTTTTGGACTAACATATTAACCGGAGGCCCAGTGCCAGTTTCTGTTTTTTTGTCTATTTTAGAGTTTCGCAAAAAAGGAATACCAAACGGAATCAAAAGGAATGAAACCTTCTTGATGATCTTTCTTGGACCGAAAGCAAACCAGAAGACTTGGAGATGATGTCTGGAACGCCACGAGGCGGCCATGAGGCAGGAGGGCACGCCTGGGGGGTAGGCATGCCCCCACTCTCGTGGGCCCCTCGTAGCTCCATCGACGTACTTCTTCCCGCTATATATACTCTTATACCCTAGATCAGTCGCAGAGAGCCACGAAACCACTTTTCCACCGCCGCAACCTTCTGTACTCGTGAGATTCCATCTTGGGGCCTTTTCCGGCAATCTGCCGGAGGGGGAATCGATCACGGAGGGCTTCTACATCAACACCATAACCTCTCCGATGAAGCGTGAGTAGTTTACCACAGACCTTCGGGTCCATAGTTATTAGCTAGATGGATTCTGCTCCCTCTTTGATTTTCAATACAAAGTTCTCCTCGATATTCTTGGAGATCTATTCGATGTAATACTATTTTTCATTGTGTTTGCCGACATCCGATGAATTGTTGGTTTATGAAGAAGATTATCTATGAATATTATTTGGTTCTTCTCTGAATTCTTATATGTATGATTTGATATCTTTGCAAGTCTCTTTGAATTACCGGTTTAGTTTGTCCTACTAGATTGATCTTTCTTGCTTTGGGTTCAATCTTGCGGTGTCCTTTCCCAGTGACAGTAGGGGCAGCAAGGCACATATTGTATTGTTGCCATCGAGGATAAAAAGATGGGGTTTATATCATATTGCTTGAGTTTATCCCTCTACATCATGTCATCTTGCTTAAAGCATTACTCTATTCTTATGAACATAATACTCTAGATGGATGCTGGATAGCGGTCGATGTGTGGAGTAATAGTAGTAGATGCAGAATCTTTTCGATCTACTTGACACAGACGTGATGCCTATATTCATGATCATTGCCTAGATATTCTCATAACTACGCACTTTTCTATCAACTGCTCGCCAGTAATTTGTTCACCCACTGTAATACATGCTATCTTGAGAGAAGCCACTAGTGAAACATATGGCCCCCAGGTCTCTTTCTTATTATATTGCATCTCTTTTATTTACATCGCATCTTGTTACTATTTTGCAATCTTTCCTTTCCAATCTATACAACAAAAATACCAAAAATGTTTACTTTACTATCTTTATCAGATCTCACTTTTGAGAGTGACCGTGAAAGGATTGACAACCCCTTTATCGCGTTGGTTGCAAGGTTCTTGTTTGTTTGTGCAGGTACTAGGTGACTTGTGCATTGTCTCCTACTGGATTGATAACTTGGTTCTCAAAAACTAAGGGAAATACTTACACTACTTTGCTGCATCACCCTTTCCTCTTCAAGGTAAAACCAACGCAAGCTCAAGAGGTAGCACCGCCGCCCCTGCATCCTACCCATGCGCGAGCTCAAGGGAAAGACGATGACCGGCCTCTCCTCGGCCTCGTGGGACGGCATGCTGTGACCTCCCCGCCAGCCTGCTTCCCATCCGCATTGTGGGCCGAAGCCCATCGGGGTGATCACCCCTACCTGCCCTATCCATCGCTCTAGGCGCTAAATACTATAATACGCTCGCTGGGATTTTTATGTTAAAAATCGGCAGTCTGTCAATCCCAGCATCATGCATGCATGTTTGCCATGTGTTAACTTTGTGCATGCTCACCCTATGATGATGATCCTTATATGCAAATGTTCATCTCTGACAGCTATACATGATGGTGTGATTTCCATGCATGTTAGGATGCATTATGACATGTTAATCCCTGTTGCAGGAGTGCTATATGATGTTAACCTGCTGAGTTTGTTATAACTTGTTGTTTTGTCTTTTTATTGCATTTTGTGTGTTGATCTTTTGTGCATCATGTATATATGTTTTAGGAGCATATTCATGCCATCTTTATAGTGGTTAAATCTATGTATTTTTATGTGACTTGTGGTGACTAGCACAAGCTTGTGAAGTATGCTACTTAATGTTGCTGATTTCTGAGACTTAGTGGATTTTGCTGAGTCTGTAACTGTTACATTGTGATGCTATGTTAACTTGAAGCTACCATCCATTCCATGCATAATCTGGGGTTGCTTACTTGATATATTTTGATGTACATGTTATGTTCTCTCATACCATGCCTTTTGATGCCTGATATATGTCCTATAGATTATGATTTCATTGCCTCGAACATGCCTATATGATGTTCCAGTTTTCTGTTAACAGAATGATGCCATGTTGTGAGTTCGATATTGAGTAATCTATGCCTCTTTTGATGATGCTCATTTTACATGTTTTGAAGTATGCTATGAGTAGTTTGTCAACATGCTAAGTTTGTTAATTTTGAACCTCATATGACCTCCGTAGCAAGCTTGCAAACATGCTATGTCCTTGTTGCTGTTTTACACTTGCTGAAACTGTTATAACATGCAATCTTGTCTTGATGGTTCCCACTAGTCCATGAGTCATCTGTATATGATGCCTTGATGTTATTTGCTTATTGTTATGTGTACTTTGATGCCATTCCCATGGTTGTTATTATATCTTGTTGTTGTTTGTATCTTGCTTGCTCTCAAATTGCCATAATGCTAAATATGTCATCCTGTTAACAGCATGTTCCTTTTTGCATGAATCATTGTGATTACTCCATGCTACATATGAACTTGTGCCCATGGACTAAATTGAATTATATCATGTCTACTACATTTCCATGTATTTTGCATCATTATTGAAGTTTCTATGCTTGCTGTTATGTGCCTCCAAAGTCAGCACCATAATGTTATGTTTTGCATTCCCATATTTCCTCTAAGTCTGAGAATCAGCTTATATCATGTTGCATCTTGTCTTGTTGACTGCCATTGATCTAGGGCTCATATGGAGATGCTTAGTGATAACGTTTTACCTTCTTTAACCTATACTTTAATGCCATGATTTTGTTTTCCATGATCTTGCACTATATCATCTTTGTTTCATACCTCCAACATGTCAACATGTTATTCCTGCTCATGCATATTCCTTGTTTTTCACTAATTCATAATCTGTGTTATTAAGTTGCTTCTTCAATTGATCATCTTGCATTAATTTTGATGCCTATGAACCTGAACCTTAAATGTGATTTGAAGTTTGTAACCTGTACTTTGAGTGCATGTCAAGTTTGTGTCCTTATGATTCCTGTAGCATGTTGTTTCCTTGATTGCAAAGTGCTTAGTTTCTGTTTTGGGCAGATTGTGTTTGAATCTTGTATTGAGTGTATGTGTTGAACCGTTGCTCCGTTTGGAGTGTGCTCTATATGAAACTTGCTTGGTTTTGCATGTAGTTTCATCATGACTTGTTGCATCCATGTTTTGGAGTGTTTGTGATGTTGTTTTGCTTGCATTTGCATAAATGCCATGTGTAACTTATTTTGCTCATATCTTCTAGGCCGTAGCTCCTAATTAAACAAACTTTATATGTTACTTGACTAGAAAACCGTGTAGATAATCTTGGTGCACTTTAACTTGATGTTTATCAACTTCAACATTGTGTTTTAATCAGTTCTGGACCAATTTCAAAATTGTCATATGAGGACTTACCGGAATTGTTCTTGTATGCATCATCCCTTGCCATGAGTAGCATCATATAGCCTTCTCGTGCATCAGACTTGGTTGAGCATCATGTCTTGTTTATGTGTTGTCTGTTTACCATGTTGTTTGCTACTTTCCAGTTGTGCTCCGTCTTGATAGTTCCTGTTTCGTTGCTATTGTGAGGATCCGCTCGACTACGTCGGTTTGTCTACTTCATGGACTCGTTCTTCTTCCTAGCGGGATTTCAGGAAAGATGACCGTCACCTTGGATCTCACTACTATCTTTGCTATGCTGGTTGTCTCGATGCTATCGCTATGTCGCGCTACCTACTAATTATTTATCAAGCCTACCAAATTGCCATGAAAGCCTCTAACCTTTTCACCCTCCCTAGCAAACCATTGTTTGGCTATGTTACCCCTATGCTCAACCCATCTTATAGCATTGCTAGTTGCAGTTGGAGGTGCAGTTGCGGGTTGTTCCATGTTGGAACATGGATATTTTGGGATGTCACAAAATCTCTTATTTAAATTAATGCACATATATAGTTGGTAAAGGGTGGAATGCTCGGCCTTATGCCTGGTGTTTTGTTCCACTCTTGCCGCCCTAGTTTCCATCATACCGGTGATATGTTCCTTGATTTTGCATCCCTAACATGATGAGGGGTATGGGACCCTCTTGACAGTTCACTTTAAATAAAACTCTTCCAGCAAAGCCCAAAATTGGTTTTACCATTTGCCTAATAACAACTAAAACTTGCATAGGGACTTGCCGGCCCCCATGGATTTCTAATTCAACCCCCGGGCCAGTGCTCCTCTGAGTGTTGGTCCAAACAGGGCGATGTACAGTGCCCCTGGGCAACGAGGGTCTCAGCCAACCCGACGTCTTGCCCATCCGGTGTGCCCTGAGATCGAGATATGTGCAGCTCCTATCGGGATTTGTCGGCACATTCGGGCAGTCTGCGTGACTAGTTTTACCATTGTCGAAATGTCTTGCGCACCAGGATTCCGAGTCTGATCAGGTGTCCCACGATGGAGGATTGTCTCCACGGATCGTGACTTGTCATGGGCTAAGTTGGGCCACCCCTGCAGGGTTTAAACTTTCGAGAGCCGTGCCCGCGGTTATGTGGCAGATGGGAATTTGTTAATATCGGATTGTAGAAGACTTGAAGTAAACTCAACTAAAATACACTAACCGTGTTGTGTAACTATGAGGGTCTCCTTTCGGGGAAGTTCTAGAAGAGAACACGGTTGGGATATGTTTTACCGTAAGTAGTTCAGGATCACTTATTGATCGTTACTAGTTGGCGACTGTTGCATAGTTTCTCATCTGATTATTGTATTTGTCAGTTAGCGACCATATTTTGCTTAGTCGCTGCTGCAACCTCACCAGTTTACCCCTTCCATACCCATTAAGCTTGGCTAGTCTTGATACCCATTGTAATGGGATTGCTGAGTCCTCGTGGCTCACGGATTACTACAACACCCGTTGCAGGTACAGGTAATGCAATGATCATGGCATGAGAGCGATGTTTATTGTTTTTGGAGTTCTTGTTCTGCTTCTTCTTCGTTCGAGGGATAGGTTCCTGGTCGGTAGCCTAGGCTAGCAGGGTGGATGTCGTTTGAGCTTTTGTTTGTGTTTCATCCGTAGTCGGATGTTGTTCTATGTATGATGTATTTTTGTATTATGGCGGAATTTGTATGCCTTGTATGTATCCCCAACTATTATGTAATGATTTGATGTAATGATATCCACCTTGCAAAAATGTGTCAATATGCGGTTCTATCCTTTGTGGGACCTTCGAGTCTCTTTAGGATAGTGTCGCATATTGAGCGTGACATCCACCATCTTGTTCCACATGCGATGCACCAAATTATAGTTCAGACGGGTGGTTGGACTTTGAGGCACCCTGGTCCTAGCATCGCAATAGTAGTTAATGAGCGATGAGGGGTCAAATCACAAAGCTGGACGAACGAAGCAACCATAATTTCATTCTAGGGCACAAGAGCATAAAGAAAGAAGAAAACAAATGATGCGTGCGACAGCTACCTAGGGCGCCCTAGGGTAGCAGCCTCCACTACAAATCCTCTTCTCCCTCATCCTCTTGAAGAAAATTGTGGACGTAGGTTCAACCGAAACGCAATGATGCATGGGACCCGAATTTTGATATACCCTCGGCTGCGTGGAGTTTGCTACTCAAAATAATGCATAAAAAGTTCCTCTAAAAACATCTATAACTAATGGGAAGTGAATGTATGCTTAGAATGAAAATAAAATGAAAATGTAATACAAAGAGAAAAAATGAATTGCAGTTAAAAGAATGACATTTCTAACAAAAATGTGAATGTGAACTGCATATGTGTGCATGTGACCAACACATATATTGTCAATACAAAATCTAATGCAAGAAATAACTTATGAGTAACATGCATGAATTGATGATGTGGTGCTTGCATTCATAGAGTACAAAAGCAATGTGATTTATGACTTGCATGCATGACGTGTTCATGTGCCATAGTTGCATGTCCAGAAAAAAAGCTAGTGGGTTGTACTAGCTAGGAATAGATATGGACATTGTAGGGAAAGAGATGACATTATCTGAATTCGTATGAGTAGGGATTGGAAAAGAGATGTCATTTGGTTCACATCATAGGAACTTTTATATTGAATCGAGACATGACATGTATCTCAATTCCTATGACGAGGGATTAGAAAAGAGATGTCATTTGGTTCACATCATAGGAAATTTTCTGTTGAATGTAGGCTAATGTTTATTTTCCTTTGAAATTGTGGGAGTATAGGAATCCATTCATATGAACCAAGTGGCTCTAAACCTACTAGTAAGGTACATGTGCATTGCACACATGAGATTTGGCAACCAAATTATGAATGAATACCACACAATATCATCTAAGCTTTGAGTAATATATGCATGATGTGGACATTCGTTTAATTCTTATATTCATCTCATTCAAAATCAATTAGTTTTTATAAAAAAAGGTAATCTATTTTAAGATTCATGGAATTGTGCGTTGTAAAATAGAAAGTAAAAACAAATAATGGCAATTCAACTAGAAAAAAACTTTGGGCAATTATGATACGAAACATTTTAGAACAAAGGAGAAGTGCTTGTGTTTTGAGGTTTATGCATTATGCTTAAGTTCAACCATGGAGACTTCTAGATTGGACATGTAGCAGAATCTAGTGGAATGTAGATGATATCCAACGGCCAATAGTGCTCGGATTCGCCATCTCTGCACCATCGGATTGTCTTCATCCAACAACCATCTTTCAATGTTATTCGCACACTATATATGGGTATAGATAAAAATCATATCATGTTTATTCCCTTTGAAATGTGGAGTATATGAATCTATTCCTATGAACCAATTTTTTCTAAAGGAAAAATTCCTATAAAAATCATATCATATAGAGTTTATATGATATTCCTCCACACCAAAGGATGGTCGAAAGTGTTGTATGTGATATGACGGTCTTTCTTTGTACACTCCTCCCCCATCTTTATAGTTACCTCTGGAAGATGAATGAAATGATATATATTGGGTATTATATATGTGCATTTTGGTATGCGAAAACTCAGTGAAAGTTTGCAAGGTTTGAATTTTCAATAAAGCTATGTGCACTACATTTTGGAACAGAGGGAGGAGCATACGATAGTTGCTAACACTCATGGAAGATTTGTGTATCGGAGGGTGGCTATTCTGCTAAATGCCATGGCAAAACTGACATTGTTGGATGGCGATCTAACAGTTCTTTCGGCGTTCGTCAGGAAATGGCTTGTGGCGAACATTTGTCAGATATGATTTATGGACACATGCATTGCATTGATACGTGCCATCTATCACTCATGCGCACACACACCCTCATGAGTCATGACTCTCCCAAGTACTCTCGCACCCACCATCTATCTATCGGTAGACGACACACACATATGTGCTCTTGACACCCTACCCTCATAACTTCTAAAAAATAAAAGACATATCGCACCCTTTATTTTAACTCACATGTCACACTCTTATACTATTGCTCTTGTGGCGAATGTTGTTTGGGCGTAGTATATTGTACTCTCACGAAGAGAAGTGGTGCACACCGATGACGCACAAGTATAGGGGGTCAATTGTAGCTCTTTTCGATAAGTAAGAGTGTCGAACCCAATGAGGTGCAGAAGGAAATGACAAGTGGTTTTCAGCAAGGTAATGTCTGCAAGTGTAGAAATTGTAAGTACCAGAGTAGTTTGATAGCAAGATAATTTATAATGAGCAAGTAACAATAATAGTAGCAAAAGTGCAGCAAGGTAGCCCAGTCCTTTTGAGGCAAAGGACAGGCCAAAACGGTCTCTTATAATAAGCAAAGTGTTCTTGAGGGTACATGGGAATTTCATCTAGTCACTTTCACCATGTTGATATGATTCGTCTTCGCTACTTTGATAATTTGATATATGGGTGGACCGGTGATTAGGTGTTGTTCTTACTTAAACAAACCTCCTACTTATGATTAACCCTCCCGCAAGCATCTGCAACTATGAGAAAAGTATTAAGAATAAATGCTAACCATAGCATTAAACTTTTAGATCCAATTAGTCCCTTACGGAGTAGCGCATAAACTGGGGTTTAAGCTTCTTTCACTCTCGCAACCCATCATCTAATTGCAAATCCACAATGCATTCCCTTAGGCCCAAATATGGTGAAGTGTCATGTAGTCGACGTTCACATGACATCACTAAGGGAATCACAACATACATACTATCAAAATATCGAACACATATCAAGTTCAAATGATTACTTCCAACATAATTTCTCCTGTGACCTCAAGAACAAAAGTAACTACTCACAAATGATAATCATGCTCAAGATTAGAGGGGTATTAAATAGCATATTGGATCTGAACATATAATCTTCCACCAAATAAACCATGTACTACTCAACTACAGGATGTAATCAACACTACTAGTCACGCACAAGCACCAATCTATAGTTCCTGTAAGAAGATTGAACACAAGAGATGAACTAGGGTTTGAGATGACATGGTGCTGTTGAATATGTTGATGGAGATAGCCCTCCCCAAGATGGGAGATTTGTTGGTGATGATGATGACGATGATTTCCCCCTTCGGGAGGGAAGTTCCCAATTGGAATCGCTCCGCTTGAGGGCAAAAGTGCTCCTGCCCAAGTGTAGCGACCAGACCTCAAATGGTCCAATCTCTGTGCTCCGGTGTCATCCCTGGATTATTAATGTTGACACCACACAGTACTTGAAGGGTTTATAACAGAGTAGCAATCACACACTTATTACATCGAGTGTCTCAATAGAGAACTTATTACAATAAATATGGCTTATGGCCATCTAATAACGATAACAGCGGAAAGCTTGGAAGATAACTGAGTCCATCAACTCCAACAGCATCAGTGAGTATAGAACCATGACCTAAAACTCCTGAATCATCATCTGAAAAGTCTGCAACATTAACGTTGCAGCCCGAAAACGGGTCAGCACATGGAATATGTTGGCAAGGTAACACATAGAGAATAATGGAAAGACACAGCTATTCTACATGCATATTTGGCTAGTGGAAAACCTCTACGGTTACAGTTTTGCATAAAGCCAATTTTTCCCTACTACAAAGGAATAAATTTATTTAACTATTATGGTGGTTGTTAAACACTGAGAATGGTTGACATCATCCTCAATCCCAATTAAAATAATCATCATTAAATCCCAACAACATTAATTATAGTAACATGATGAGATTCACATGATAATCCAGGTACTAGGTACTCAAGATGCCCATAACCGGGGACACGGCTAACCATGATTAGTTTATACACTCTGCAGAGGTTTGCGCACTTTTCCCCACAAGACTCGATCGCCTCCGTTTGGTTTCTCGCACTACATGGTGTTTGAGAAACGGATGACTGAGACATAGTCTTTCAGAAGCACTAGCACCTTACAATGGTAGACCGTACCACCTACATCCCCTACATCTGCTAGTCTACCACTGTAAGAGTTCGCACGACTTAGTCAACTATGCTAGAGCCCATAATAACTTGTGGCTGCACATGAAAGTTTCTAGCATGAATAATCTCATGATCCCTTTGAACCTGGGTGGCGGTCCAAAAGAAAACAGGCAATCCTGGAATACCCAGGTGCCTCAATCCACCCAGATGTGTATTTAAGTTGCCACCTTTGTTAAACCATTGATTTAAAAATCTCACATCTGTCATGGATATCACTCACGCAATCCACGTCTACTAGCATAGCATAGCAATAATAAGCAAACATAGAAGTAACTCCCAAAGGTTTGATAATAAACAGGTAATAGGTACTACCTCAACTACTTCCCAGACCCACAATTTAATTAGATCCTAATCATGCAATGTGTAAGGATTGATCTAATGCAATAAAACTGGGTAGTAGAAGGTATGATCAAAGTGTTACTTGCCTTGCTGATGATCCGGGAAACCTAGCGATTCGAAGTAACAAGCGACGCACTCCAGGTACTCTATCGCAAACAAACAAGCATACAATAAGTACACAACTAATGCACAGGTAAAACTCAAATAAGAGATCTAACCAGAATGTTCAACTTAAGGACTCCGGTTGGCAAAAAGAATCAAATCGAACGAAGCAACGAAAAACAAATGGCAAAAGAAACAGGCTTCGTTTACTATTCTGGATCTAAGGCAATTTTTACAGAAGCAAAAACTTGTTTAAGTTGGTTAAATGGAAAGAGGGTTTCGAGACAAAACTCCAGGCGCTTGAATCGCCCGATTCCGATAAACGAGCGAAAAGATAAACTAAAACGAAAATCGGATCAGAAATCACGATGAGAAAAATCGCGGATTTAATCCGAGAAAAAGAAAAACGACGAATAGTTTAACGAACGAACGTTCGTTAACTGGATCTAAACGACGAACACGTTCGTTAAAACGCACGAATCGAGCGAATGCTCGCTAAATAGAATAAACCGAAGTAAAACCTAGCTGATAAAAAAATTAAACCGTGGCTATTCAAAAAAAACCCTGGAAAACCGCCGGCGACGGCGGCTACCTCGGGCGGCGGGTCCGGCGAGGCGGCGGCGCGGGTCGGGCGTTGGCACGGATCGTGCGCTAGGGTTTGGGGCGGCTCGGGCTGGGCTGGCTCGGGCCCCGGGCGGCGGCTTATAAGGGCTGCCCTGGGTTTGGGGCGGCTCGGGCTGGGCTGGCTCGGGCCCCGCTCGGGTACGGCCCGGAGTCGGTTCGCGTTTTTTAAATAATAACGCGCAGAAAAAGAAATAAAAGAGATACTAAACTGACTCCAAAAATCCCGAAATAAATTTTCCCTGACTTCTAAAATCAAGCCGGACAAAGTGAACATTTATTTGGGGCCTAAATGCAATTTTCAAAAACGCGCATTTTTCCTAAATTCAAATAAAATAGCGAAAAAAATTCCGGGATAAAATCTTATTTGATTTTATTATTAAACCCTCAATATTTCTATATTTTGGGAAAGTCATTTTATTCCCTCTCTCATATTTTTGTAATAGAAATTATTGAAGATAAAATAAATAAAATCAAATGATCCTATTTTCAAAATTTGAAACAACTGAATTATGAAAATAATGAAATCCCCAACTCTCTCCGAGGGTCCTTGAGTTGCGAAAAATTTCTAGGATCAACCAAAATGCAATAAATATGATATACAATGATGATCTAGTGTATAACATTCCAAATTGAAATTTTGGGATGTTACAAACCTACCCCCCATAAGATGAATCTCGCCCTCGAGATTCGGGTTGGCTAGAAAATAGGTGAGGGTGGTCCTTCAGCAAATCTTCCTCTCGCTCCCAGGTGGCTTCATCCTCCGTGTGGTGGCTCCACTGAACTTTGCAAAACTTGATAACCTTGCTGCGGGTTACTCGGCTGGCATACTCAAGAATCTTGACGGGTTTCTCCTCATAGGTCAAATCACTGTCCAACTGAATCGCTTCCAATGGCACTATATCTCTTAGTGGTATATCAGCCATCTCCGCATGGCACCTCATCAACTGGGAAACGTGGAATACATCATGAACTCCTGACAATCCTTCAGGCAATTCCAACTTGTAGGCCACTTCTCCCATACGTTCCAAAACTCGATATGGTCCTACAAAACGTGGCGCTAACTTTCCCTTAACTCCAAAACGCTTAACTCCTCGTAGTGGAGATACTCGAAGATAAACTCGGTCTCCGACTTCGTAAATTGTCTCCTTGCGTTTAGAATCTGCGTAGCTCTTCTTCTTGGACTGGGCTACCTTGAGCCTATCGCGAATCAACTTCACCTTATGTTCAGACTCCTTAATCAAATCAGGTCTACACAACTGGCGGTCTCCAACTTCGTCCCACGACAACGGTGTCCTGCACCTCCTTCCGTACAAGGCTTCGAAAGGGGCCATCTTCAAACTGGATTGATAGCTATTGTTGTAAGAGAATTCTGCATACAGCAAATTCTCGTCCCAACTAGATCCGTAATCTAGCGCACAAGCTCTTAGCATATCCTCCAAGATCTGGTTGACTCTCTTAGTCTGTCCATCTGTCTGCGGGTGGAAAGTTGTGCTAAACTCTAGTCTGGTTCCCAAAGTCTCATGCAACTGATTCCAGAACTTTGAAGTAAACTGGGTTACTCTATCTGATACAATGTTCCTTGGAACTCCATGCAGACATACGATCCTGGTCATGTGTATCTTTGCCAACTTTGCACTGGTATAGGTAGTCTTCACTGGAATGAAATGAGCTACTTTTGTCAAACGGTCGACTACAACCCATATCGAGTCATAGCCTGAACCTGTAACAAAATCCATGCCTAGCTTATCCCACTTCCATTCGGTTATTGGCAATGGTTGTAGCAATCCTGCTGGCTTCTAATGCTCTACCTTCACTCTCTGACATACATCACAAACTGCTACGTACTCCGCAATATCCTTCTTCATTCCGGTCCATCAGAAAATATCCTTCAAATCCAAATACATCTTGGTATTTCCTGGGTGAATCGAATATGGTGAATCATGGGTCTCTTGCATAATTAGCTTTCTAATCTCCGGATCATTTGGTACATAGACACGGTCTTCAAACCATAAGGTATCATGCTCATCCTCACGAAATCCCTTAGCTTTTCCTTTGCTAATTTTCTCCTTAATAGAAGCAATCTCCTTGTCAATCCTTTGGGCTTCTCTGATTTTATCCATCAATGTAGACTGAATCTCCAATGCTGTTGCATAGCCTCTTGAAACTATTTCTAAACATAACTCTTGAAGATTTTTGGCTAACTCCCTTCGTAATTCTCCCATCATTAGGGTTTTGACATGGCTCTTACGGCTTAATGCGTCAGCTACTACGTTAGCCTTTCCGGGGTGATAATGCAATTTCATATCATAATCCTTGATGAGCTCCAACCATCTCCTTTGTCTGAGGTTCAACTCCTTCTGTGTGAAAATATACTTCAAACTCTTATGATCCGTATACACTTCGCAATGGTTTCCAATCAGAAAATGTCTCCAAGTCTTCAGTGCATGCACTACGGCTGCTAACTCCAAATCGTGCGTAGCATAATACAACTCATGAGGCTTAAGCTATCATGAGGCATATGAAACAACTCTCCCTTCCTGCATAAGCACTGCTCCAAGTCCTCGTCGTGAAGCGTTGCAATACACCTCATAATCCTTGGTCTGGTCTGGCAAAATCAACACTGGTGAAGTAACCAAACGTTTCTTCAACTCCTAAAAACTAGCCTCACATTCCTCCGTCCATATGAACTTGGTATCCTTCTTCAACAACTCAGTCATAGGCTTCGCAATCTTTGAGAAATTCTCAATAAACCTCCGGTACTATCCTGCGAGTCCATGAAAACTCCGGATCTCTCCAACGGTGGTTGGTGCTTCCCACTTGGTCCCGGTATCAACTTTAGTGGGATCTACTGCTATACCTTCTCCGGATATAACGTGTCCGAGAAATCCAACTTCCTTCAACCAAAACTCACATTTGCTAAATTTGGCATATAATTGATGTTCTCTGAGCTTTCCAAGAACCAAACGCAAATGTTCCTTATGCTCCTCTTCATTCTTTGAGTAAACCAGGATATCATCAATGAACACTACGACGAACTTATCCAAGAACTCCATAAACACCTTGTTCATCATGTTCATAAAATATGCAGGTGCGTTAGTCAGACCAAATGACATAACAGTATACTCATACAGCCCATACCTGGTGGTAAAAGCCGTCTTGGGTATATCCTGTTCCCGAATCTTCAACTGGTGGTATCCTGATCGCAGATCGATCTTGGAAAATACCTTAGCTCCTTGCAATCGGTCACACGGATCATTGATCATTGGTAGTGGGTACTTGTTCTTGATGGTTACTTCATTCAATCCTCAATAATCGACAACCATCCTTAACGATCCATCCTTCTTCTCCACTAGAAGTACTGGCGATCCCCAAGGTGAAGAACTTGGGCGAATATAACCTTTATCCAGTAACTCCTTAATTTGCTTCTTAATTTCCACCAAATCCTTTGCAGGCATCCTATATGGTCTCTTTGATATTGGCCCTGTGCCTGGCAATAGCTCAATCAAAAACTCAATATCTCTATCCGGTGGCATGCCTGGCAACTCTTCTGGAAATACTTCAGGGAAATCCTTCACTACTGGTACTTCCTCCTGCACAACTCCGGTTAAACAATTTATTTGAGTCCTCTTTGGCACATGTCGGGATACATACTTGATCCTTCTCCCTTCTGGGGTGGTAAGCAAAATTGACTTACTAGCACATTCAATATTCCCTTCATAATTTGATAACCAATCCATGCCTAATATCACATCCAATCCTTGGGATTCCAATACTATTAGGTCCGAGGGAAAAACATAGTTACCAATCCTTAATGGTAACCGATCACACCATAGACTAGCCATATATTCTGCTCCAGGCGAGGTTACTAACATGGGTGACATAAGGGCTTGGGTTGGCTGTTTATACTTATCCACAAATCCCCTTGATATGTATGAATGCAATGCACCAGTATCGAAAAGAACGAGTGCAGTAAATGACTTAACCAAAAACTTACCGATTACTGCATCTGGCTGCTCTTCAACCTCCTCCACATTAACGTGGTTCACCTGCCCCTGTTGAAAGGGTTCGGCTTCTTCCCAGAGCTTCCATTGCCATTTCCATTATGTGATTCAGGACATTCATTGGCATAATGTCCGGTCTTCTGGCACTTAAAGCAAGTGACTTGGCTCAGGTCTTTCTTGGCTGGGGTTGATGGGTTGGTGCGGTTCTGGCCGTTGCTTCCTCCATTCCCATTACCATTCTTGGGGCCATTGTGATTGTGAGAGCTACCTCCTCCATGGGTATGGTGAAAATGTCCTCCCAGTCTAGGGGTAAAAAGTGGCTTCTGCTGAGCTCCTGAATTGTACTTTCCTTGTGCATACTTCCTCTTACGATTTTCAATTTGCTGTTGCTTCCCTTCAATCATAAGAGCATGATCTACCAACTCATGGTAGTTGTTGAAGGTTGCTACCATCAACTGCATGCTCAACTCATCATTCAGTCCTTCCAGAAACTTCTCCTGCTTTGCTGCATCCGTAGCAACGTCATCTGGGGCATAACGTGCTAATTTACTAAAGTCCTCCACATACTGGCCCACTGTCTGTCCTCCTTGGCGCAAGTTGCGAAACTCTCGCTTCTTCATGGCCATAGCTCCTGCTGAAACATGGGCAGTTCGAAAAGCCTGCTGAAACTGGTCCCATGTGATAGTATCAACAAGGAAAGTGGCTGTGAAATTCTCCCACCATGATGCTGAGGGTCCTTCAAGCTGATGTGCAGCAAACTTCACCTTCTCCGCATTAGTGCATCCTGCTGTGGTCAACTCTCTAGCTGTCTTGCGGAGACAATCATTTGCTACTATTGGCTCGGTGCTACTGGAAAACACCGGCAAATTCAGCCTAAGAAAACGGGCTAAGTGATCAACATGTGGTGGTGGGTTGTTGTTGTTGTTCCCCTGATTCTGATTCTGGACTAGTAACTACATCAATGTGTTCTGCTGCTGGATCAACTGGGTGAGCTCTGGTGGAAAGGTAAATCCGGGGTCATGTCTCGGAGGCATCTGAGGGTTTAGAAAAGATGGGATTTAAGAATAGAGGGGGTCTAAAGAGAAAACACTACCCATATGCACATGAGGCAAAAGCAAACAATTCACTTCATTCAATCAAACAGGGGCATACAATCGATCTAACTATCGCAAAAGTGCTCGGACTACTATATTTACATGGTGGACTACTACTACTGATGAGGTGGTCTACTAGAAATATTCGTCAGTTGCAGACTCCATGATATCTGCTCCAGCTTCATCAACATAGTCATCATCGCTATCATCTGGATCCGAGTCGGTGTCATCGATGATGATGTAGTCTTCCGGGCGAATCTCCTTGGGTTCTTCATCTTCATCTACTGGCATAGGGCCTCCCATAAATATTCCAATCTTCTTGATCAGATCGTCATTATTCCCCACTAATACTTCGATTTCCTCTTCATAATCTTCACGTGTAGCTTTGAGTTCTTCCTCCAGTTCCTTGATTCCTGTCCTTGCCTTCTTCAGGCCTATCATGTCGGCGCACATCTGGTTCTCCTGACGTCGAATGTGCTAGTTTAACTCCTCAATAAAAGCTGCAATTGATCTATCCTTTATGGTGCTGATCATCTCCCAGTGCTCATCTCGGCGCCCACAAATCTGGTAGATGGTATCCTTGAGATCATTGCGGTAGACTTCTCCAATGCGTCCCATGGCGATGTGAGCTGCCATGCTCTTTCCTAGACTCCAAGTTGGTGCATCAAAGGAAAATTCTATGGGCTCGGTGACTGGCATGAACGTCCTTCCTGGAACTTGAACTTGAATCATCCAGCGCTCTTCTTCAGGTAAAGTGGCGTTGTAGGTTCCGGTGAAGCTTGGTACTCCTATGTTCAGATATCTAGTGACTTTCTTCAAGTTACGTCCAAAAGGGGTATCTTCATCTGGTTGCGTGAACTTGTTCCTTGCATCCGCCATCCTAAAGAGTAGAAAAGATGAGAGGTCAGAAGAGAAGAGAGTGAGTAGTGATCTAGGTCTTTAGCTTAGTGGTCGTGTCATACAGTCAGCGTGTGCTCTGATACCATCTTGTAGCAACCAAACCTCAAACGGTCCAATCTCTGTGCTCCGGTTACATCCCTGGATCAGTAATGCTGACACCACACAGTACTTGAAGGGTTTATAACAGAGTAGCAATCACACACTTATTACATCGAGTGTCTCAATAGAGAACTTATTACAATAAATATGGCTTAAGGCCATCTAATAACGATAACAGCGGAAAGCTTGGAAGATAAGTGAGTCCATCAACTCCAACGGCATCGGTGAGTATAGAACCACGACCTAAAACTCCTTAATCGTCGTCTGAAAAGTCTGCAACATTAACGTTGCAGCCCGAAAACGGGTCAGCACATGGAATATGCTGGCAAGGTAACACATAGAGAATAATGGAAAGACACAGCTATTCTACATGCATATTTGACTCGTGGAAAAGCTCTATGGTTACAGTTTTGCGTAAAGCCAATTTTTCGCTACTACAAAGGAATAAATTTATTTAACTATTATGGTGGTTGTTAAATATTGAGAATGGTTGACAGCATCCTCAATCCCAATTAAAATAATCATCATTAAATCCCAACAACATTAATTATAGTAACATGATGAGATTCACATGATAATCCATGTACTAGGTACTCAAGATGTCCATAACTGGGGACACGGCTAACCATGATTAGTTTATACACTCTGCAGAGGTTTGCGCACTTTTCCCCACAAGACTTGATCGCCTCCATTTGGTTTCTCGCACTACACGGTGTTTGAGAAACGGATGACCGAGACATAGTCTTTCAGAAGCACTAGCACCTTACGATGGGTAGACCGTACCACCTACATCCCCTACATCTGCTAGTCTACCACTGTAAGAGTTCGCACGACTTAGTCAACTATGCTAGAGCCAATAATAGCTTGTGGCTGCACACGGAAGTTTCTAGCATGAATAATCTCATGATCCCTTTGAACCTGGGTGGCGGTCCAAAAGAAAACAGGGAATCTTGGAATACCCAGGTGCCTCAATCCACCCAGATGTGTATTTAAGTTGCCACCTTAGATAAACCATTGATTTAAAAATCTCACATCTGTCATGGATATCACTCACCCAATCCACGTCTACTAGCATAACATAGCAATAATAAGCAAACGTAGAAGTAACTCCCAAAGGTTTGATAACAAACAGGTAATAGGTACTACCTTAACTACTTCCCAAACCCACAATTTAATTAGATCCTAATCATGCAATGTGTAAGGATTGATCTAATGCAATAAAACTGGGTAGTAGAAGGTATGATCAAAGTGTTACTTGCCTTGCTGATGATCCGGGAAACCTAGCGATTCGAAGTAACAAGCGGCGCACTCCAGGTACTCTATCGCAAAAAAACAAGCATACAATAAGTACACAACTAATGCACAGGTAAAAGTCAAATAAGAGATCTAACCAGAAGGTTCAACTTAAGAACTCCGATTGGCAAAAAGAATCAAATCGAACGAAGCAACGAAAAACAAACGGCAAAAGAAACAGGCTTCATTTACTATTATGGATCTAAGGCAATTTTTACAGAAGAAAAAACTTGTTTAAGTTGGTTAAACGGAAAGAGGGTTTTGAGACGAAATTCCAGGTGCTTGAATCGCCTTATTCCGATAAACGAGCGAAAAGATAAACTAAAATGAAAATCGGATCAGAAATCGCGATCAGAAAAATCGCGGATTTAATCCGAGAAAAAGAAAAACGATGAATAGTTTAATGAACGAACGTTCGTTAACTGGATCTAAACGACGAACACGTTCGTTAAAACGCACGAATCGAGCGAACGCTCGCAAAATAGAATAAACCGAAGTAAAACCGAGCTGATAAAAAAAAGAATAAGGCGCGGTTTATATAGCAGTGGTTTGGGGCGGCTCGGGCTGGGCTGGCTCGGGCCCGGGGCGGCGGCTTATAAGGGCTGCCCCGGCCGGAGTCCCGCTCGGGTACGACACGGAGTCGGTTCGCGTTTTTTTAAATAATAACGCGCAGAAAAACAAATAAAAGAGATACTAAACGGACTCCAAAAATCCCGAAATAAATTTTCCCTGACTTCTAAAATCAAGACGGACAAAGTGAACATTTATTTGGGGCCTAAGTGCAATTTTGAAAAACGCGCATTTTTCCTAAATTCAAATAAAATAGCGAAAAAAATTCTGGGATAAAATCTTATTTGATTTATTATTAAACCCTCAATATTTCTATATTTTGGGAAAGTAATTTTATTCCCTCTCTCATATTTTTGTAATAGAAATTATTGAAGATAAAATAAATAAAATCAAATGATCCTATTTTCAAAATTTGAGACAACTCAATTATGAAAATAACGAAATCCCCAACTCTATCCGAGGGTCCTTGAGTTGCGAAAAATTTCTATGATCAACCAAAATGCAATAAATATGATGTGCAATGATGATCTAGTGTATAACATTCCAAATTGAAAATTTGGGATGTTACACCAAGTTCCGCCCCGAGACGGCGGCGCTCCATCCCGAAAGTCCTCTCCTTATTTTTTTCTTGGTCAAAATGACTTATATACCAGAAGATGGGCACCGGAGGTGGGACTGGGTGAGCACAACCCAGCAGGGCACGCTTGGGCTCTCAGGCACGCCCAGGTGGGTTGTGCCCACCTGGTCGGCCTCGTCTTGTACTTATTTGCTCCAATATTCATCATATATTCCATAAAAATTCTCCGTGAAGTTTTAGCTTGTTTGGAGTTGTGCATAATAGGTAGCCTAATGTAGATTTTACAGGTCTAGATTTCCATTTTAGAGGTCTATATTTTATGTCCATTTTGCATCATATAACATTAGGAAAACATGATGCAAAATGGATGTAT
This sequence comes from Triticum urartu, assembly GCF_003073215.2. Taxonomy (NCBI): domain Eukaryota; kingdom Viridiplantae; phylum Streptophyta; class Magnoliopsida; order Poales; family Poaceae; genus Triticum; species Triticum urartu. The sequence continues at coordinate 270,680,922 of NC_053024.1, read as the reverse complement.
CAACTCCTCCAAGGTTAGACCTCACATGTACTCAAGCGAAAATAGAAATCGAAAAACATGCCTACATGCTTAGAGAGAGAGAGGTGTCGATAAAAACAAAATATGGACATGGAAGCATCATGTTGAATATTATAACAACAACAAACTTAAACATAAGACTCTTATCATAGAACTTTTATCGTATACTTATTATGAATATGTGACAATTCATCACACAACCGAAGTATAAAGCAAAAACTCTATTAGAAACCAACAAACTATGTTCTTAGTCAACTTTGCAAGTACAATTCATCATCTTTTCAGGAAGGGTCACGTATCGGAGCCTTTAGGCAAGTTCACATACCGAGCCATCATATAGTCTTCTATGATTGGTAACAATCACCGCATACGCATGAGTAAAATTTTTCAACCGGACACATAGAAAGGTAGGTTCTTATAGTTTTTCCTCCCAACATATTCACCTCAAGAGTGATGTCAACAATAATAACTCATGCTACCCATATTCAACTGGACATATGTGCCTAGATCTTTCCTCACCACATGATGCTTGCCAAAATATAAAAATAAAATGGAATATAGAGAAAAACTTTGAATATTTGCATAAAAGTAAATACATAATAGTTAAAGATAGGCCCTTCGCAGAGGGAAGCAGAGGTTACCATGCGCTTATTTGTTTGTATGCTCAACCCCTTAGTGCAAAAGAACGTCCAATTGTATTGCCCCTTGTGATGGCGACCTTTATTATGCAGTCTATCACTTTTATTTTTCACCATCACAAGTTCGTACAACACTCAATTTTCTCTTACACTAAATTATCTCACACTTTTAGAAGCAATTTTTATTGCCTTATTGCACCGATGACAACTTATTTGAGGGATCTTGCTCAATCCCTAGGTAGGTATGATGGACTCTTGAAAATAAGATTTGGGTTTAAGGGTTTTTGGATGCACAAGTAGTATCTCTACTTAGTGCAGAGTTTTTGGCTAGCAAAGATAGGGGGCAACCACCACATGTTGAAGGATATATGACAATATAACTTCTATGTGAATATGAACAAACATAAGTCATTAAGTTGGCTTCCTTGTCTAACATCAACCATTTTGGCATATAATATTTTGATGCGGGCTCACAATCACAAAAGATTTCTAGGATAGTATATTTATATGTGAATGTTCTCTTCCCTTATTAATTCTTTCATGAGTTGCACCATTGACCAATGCTATGTTTGTCAATCTCGAATAAAATTTTCTACTTATACTTTTCCGTATGTGGTGTCATCACCTACCATAAGATTAGTATATGATCTTCTTGATCTATTTCCTTTCTTTTTATTTATTTCCTTTCTTTTTATTGCAACATCAAAGTAAAGAAAGAAAAAACTCAAACTAAACTTTATTATATATCTCGCACATGATTACAAAGATAGATCACGAAGCAAACTCTCGAAAATAAATGATCAAACTAAACTTTTATTCATCTAAAGCAAAAGATTGAACTAAAATAAGTAAAGGCAAAAGATAGTGCGGTTGATACGATATCGGGGCACCTCCCCCAAGCTTGGCGGAAGCCAAGGGGAGTGCCCATACCCAATACGCAATTTTCTTTTGGTGATGAAGAAGAAGGTGGTGGTGAAGTAGAGGTCTTGTCCTCAGGTTTCCATGGCAGAGGTCCACCATCATAAGAGGAGGAGTGAGTCTTACGGGTCCTGCAACTGGCAGCCAAACTCATACCTTTAAACCTCGCCGCATATTCAAAGACTTGGTTTTGGGGATTGTAGATCTAGCTCTGGAGGAAGTTAATTTGCTCATTGAGGGTGAAGATGATGTACTTCATGGGCTTGCCATCCACCTTGAGATCACGTGAAAGGTCCGTGATCATGAGGTGATTAGCATTGACTCCACCCTCTACCATCCCCTTGCACCGAAAGACTTCATGCTTCATAGCTTCAAGCCTGGCCTCCATGGTTCCCGTCCCCTTGGGGCCTACCACATCGCGGAGGTGAAGCACCCCCTCATGCATCTGGATGACCTGAGGGTGCTGCACCACTTCCCGCAAATATGGGTTGATGATGTTCTTGAAGAACTTATCCTTGGAGGAGCCTGAAGAGGACATGGTAGATGGGATCTAACATAAAACAGCAAGGAACGAAAACAGAAGATTTCTCCATGATACGGTGGTCAATAGGTTCAGGGGGTATATAAAGATTTTTTTATTTTGGGAAACAAGCAAACGGAAGAAAATTAGAGTCCAGAAGGTACCCGAGGTGGGCCCAACCCACCTAGGCGCACCTGGCAAGCCAGGCATGCCCTGGTGTCTTGTGCCCACCAAGGTACGCTTCCAGGAAGTTTATTATTTTCCTAATTCTCTAAATATTCCAACACTGACAAGAAATGTTTTTGTGGATTTTTCGTAGTCCGTTTACTTACCGTATCACGTACCTCCTTATTTTCACGATTCCGGAGTGTTCGGAAGGTCTCTTTTATCTGTTCTTCCGGTGTCAAAGTTTCGATAATATTACTTTCGACCTTAATGGGCGTACGTGAGATATAATGTTTTATTCGTTGCCCATTAACAACCTTCGGGTTAGTACCTTCGGCATTATTTATTTTGATAGTTGTAGACCGATAAACCTCCTCGATTACATAGGGTCCTTCCCATTTTGAGAGAAGTTTTGCTGCAAAGAATCTGAAACGAGAGTTATACAAAAGAACATATTCTCCAACTTTGAACTCACGGTTTTGGATTCTTTTATCATCTCATCTTTTAACTTTTTCTTTAAACAACTTGGCATTTTCATAAGCTTGGGTTCTCCATTCATCTAAAGAGCGAATATCAAATAGCCTCTTTTCACAGGCAAGTTTGAAATCATAATTGAGTTCTTGGATTGCCCAATATGCTTTATGTTCTAACTAAAGAGGTAAAGGACAAGGTTTTCCATAAACCATTTTATAAGGAGACACACCCATAGGATTTTTATATGTTGTTCAATAAGCCCAAAGTGCATCATATAATTTCTTAGACCAATTCTTCCGGGGCCTATTGACAGTCTTGTGCAAAATTAATTTTATTTCTCTATTGCTAAGTTCAACTTGTCCACTAGACTGAGGATGATAGGGTGATGTAATTTTATGGTTAACATCATACTTGGCAAGCATTTTACGAAAAGCACCATGAATAAAGTGTGAACCACCATCAATCATTAAATATCTAGGAACTCCAATCCTTGGTAAAATAAATTCCTTAAGCATTTTAATAGAGGTGTTGTGATGAGCACTACTGGTTGGAATAGCTTCTACCCATTTAGTAACATAATCAAGAACAACCAAAATATGTTTATACATATTAGAGGAAGGAAAATGTCGCATGTAATCAAATCCCGAAACATCAGATGGTTCTATAGCAAGTGAATAATTCATAGGCATTTCTTGAAGCTTACCTATATTACCTATTATTTGGCATTCATCACAAGATAAGATGAACTTACGGGCATCCTTGAAGAGAGTAGGCCAATAAAACCCAAATTGAAATACCTTGAGAGCATTTCTATCTCCAACATGGTGCCCTCCATAACACTACTAGGGAAAACCCTAGCAGTAGCGCGGGGAACCGCGCTACTAGTAAGGCGCTAAAGCTAAAGGTTAGTAGTAGCGCTTTCTACAATGAGCGCTACTGGTAATTAGTAGTAGCGCTTCTCCCAGCACGCGCTACTACTATTATTCCGTATTTTACTTCTTTTTTATTTCATGTTGTATTCATACACCTTCATACAAGTTTTCATACCGCAACAATTTAGAGATTGTTTTTATATCATAATGAGTTAATACATCACTGGGAGAAAGAACCGTTGACTAATTTCTAGTGGATGGACATCCACTTGAAACTAATCCGCGGTTCTTTCTCCCAGTGATATAATAAATATCATCATCATCATATCATTAACAACTTATCATCATAATACATCACTGTTTTCATCAATGAGACATCACATAGCAAGTTGGTCACTAGTCATAATCACAACTACTCTTCATCATCAACTCTCATAAACATATTGTACCTCACAGGACTTACTACATTCTCTTAGGACCTACTATATTCTCTTAGGTAAAATAGCATAAAAAAAGATAGCCCCTGACTCTCCATTATGGAGAATGGAGATTATCCTGTCTCCAATTCTTTCCTTTCGCACAATGTTGCTTCCAAGAATCTCATTACGACTGTCCATACATTTTTTCCATTCTTTGATTATCATGTGTTCACCGGTTTTAGAAATCTGGTATGGACAGGTGAGATTCGTAGGATGACCTGGCTATATGTTCAAAACATCAAGACGACCATTCTGATACATCAAATGAGGCACACAATCCATTGGGATTTTCTATTGAAGAACATAGTAATAACTTCATAGTTAGCAATGATGTACTATTTTTAGAAGTATGCAAAAGATGCCTGGATGCCGTAATAGTAAAAAATCTTACCAGGGCATCTCCATGGAAGTTACCATGGTTCAACACGTGCACTAGTGGCATGTATTGACCATAATTTGGAGGAGTATGATAATAGGTATTGTAAATCTCAAGTTCAGTACAAAATGCGATCAGATGATTTTTGTCCTTATAAGTTAATTCGGAGCCATCGGTGTAGTGGGTTTTGTCTACCATCTTCTGCACATTTTTTGAAGAATGAAAATAACCTGTCAATGGAAATAAGATGTCAACTATTTTGAAACAAACAATATAAATTAGTTAATAACTATGTTTGAGAAACTCACATAGCGGTAGAATCGAAAGCATATCAACAAGGACCCAAATATCCATATTGTCTTTCTTGATGTCAAGATCACCAAGATCCATCGTGACAATCATATCCTCATAAAAACCGTACATCTTGCAAAGTGCTTCCCTATTTTGGCAACCAAAGTGGGTTATGCTCTAACAATTGTACATATTTACTTCAAAATCCATATCATGATGGGTCCTTAGGTGTATTTTCTTTGTTTCAAAATTTTCATGGTCTTCAGAACCCATCCTCTCCAAGACATAGCGTCTTGCATGGCATGGGATACGCTAGTGGAATTGTAAAAGATGAAAATTACGCGTTGAAATAGTTGAAGTCATGCTTAATTAAGATTTTCAAAATCCATAAATAATATTTTATAAACTAATTTAGTGTTTGGTTTATTTTTTATAGTTACTGGCCAGTTTTTATAATTACATCCCATTTATTATTTTTAAAGCCCATTTTCCTACTAAACCTAATGCATCCCTCCTAGGAAAGATTTGCAGCCCAACAGTTCACCTTGCCTGGGTATTCCTGAAAAAAAAGTATAGCTATGCTAGCCATTTTGATCTTGAAAAAAATTAATATCTGGGCTAGATATCTGTCCTGGGCTAGACGGGCCACAGCCCGCCCAGTTAATACCCTGTCTCCTCTGAACAACAACGAAAACATCGCCAAGAAAAACACTACAGTGCTCATGCCTCAAAAACACAAATACTGCTCGAGCTGCTTGGTCATAGCTGTCGGCCGCACCTTGTGCAATTCTCTCGTTTATATTGACTACATAGGTTGAAAATGGTGTGGGACCGTGATGCCAAGAAACTAGGAGGAAGCAAAAAAATATTTGTACATAATAAGGAGGCACTTGCATATGTACGGCTATGGCCCTAGTGGGTCCCTACTATCATCCAGTCAAAATAATGTCATCTCCTGAATCCTCATGTTCATTGACCATGTTAACAATGCTCGGTGCCATGGCGAGCACAACAACTCGAAGGACGATGGAGAGCACCTCACGGGCCCTACGGATGGTCTGATAAAGCACCCACTGCTCATTCACGAAGCCAGGATCAACGGACACCTATGAGCACCTTCGAGAGACTGAGAAGGCATGAAACGATAAGGCCGCGTTTGGGAGCTCTAGTTTATTTCACACCTGTATTAAGATACAAGTGTAATTTAATCGTCATCGGAAGCAACGTGTAAAATACAGGCGTATTGAAACCGAGGGCCCGAGGTCTGTAAGTAAAACCGGTGGGTTATGCATGTAATATGAGAGACCAGTGTATATTTTACTAGTCGAAATCGACCAACCAAGCGCATTGCCTGAGACCATCTGCTTTTATTTACAAGCATCAGTTTTACAAGCGGTTTTGGTTGTAAAACGACGATCCAATCATGGCCTAAGATGATGAGTTGGTCGGAATATCATATGGTTTCACGTCTAACCTACCCGACTTGTCGTATAGGCTATGAATGAAACATAAGACGATGAACTTCTTAAGCACGGAAACAAAAGAAGAGGATGATCTTCCTAACAAGCAAATCACTGGCATTAGATCGACATGCAAGACAATACGAAGCATTATTCTCAGGAGGCATGGTGAACAACTCGTGATGCCGCATGCCACAACATTCGAAGCTCAACTTTGCAATCAAACACAAGGCGTGGCATTACATAGACAATATTCAGAACAAGCTCTTAAAATATCTCACATAAGTCAACATTCATGTGACTATGCATCTCAGTAGAGTAAATATTTACTTCTGAACTGAAGGCAGGAATAGGAAAAAATGATCGACGTTGCTCACAACAAAGGGCGTCCCACTCAAAAATATCAAATGCATGTCTTCTGGCTAACATCAATGAGCAAAAATTGACAAGGTTTTCCAATTCCAATATATTAAACTAATGTCAACTTTGACAAGCTTTTCCCAATCAAAATATGTAATGCCTATGATTGTGGAACGGGCAGGGTTTCTCATCAGTTTGTCATCTGATAGTCTGGTGGCTCAAGGTGACGATGAATGATTAGAGAACCATTCAATGTATTGTCCATGATGAAGTATTATGGAGGACATGAACCATCTGAACATTTTGTGCAGTTCCACTAAAATCAAGCTGAGCATCCCTGTGGATTTCATATTTATATGCTGCCAGAAAACAAACACACATCAGCATACACATGAATATTGGCCCCAGTGTCAACCCACCAATCGGTGGACTAACAAAATGAAAGTACGGTAAACAGATTACCATACCCAGATGCCCCATCATTGTTGCTTAGAGTGATATTGACAGACATGGAGTCCTGTCATTGCTTCTTGGTACTTGTTTGGGCACTTGTTTGCATAGTGTTCCTCCGAACCACAAGTAAAGCAGTCATCTCTCTTTTTTTCTTTCTTCTTACCCTTCTTAATGGCCGACGCTGGCAGCACCATTCAAACATATAGTCCGGTGGCTCAAGGTGACGACAAATGATTAGATAACCATTCGATGTATTGTGCTTGATGAAGTATTATGGAGGACACAAACCATCTTGACATTTTGTGCAGTTCCACTAAAATCAAGCTGAGCATCCCTGTGGATATCGTATTTATATGCTGCAAGAAAACAAAGACACAGCAGCACACACATGAATATTGGCCCCAGTGTCAACCCGCCAATCGGTGGACTAACAAACGGAAAGTACGGTAAAAAGATTACCATACCCAGATGCCCCATCATTGTTGCTTAGAATGACATTCACATATTTGGAGTCCTGTCCTGGCTTCCTGTACTTGTTTGGCACTTTTTGCCTAGTGCACTCCACGTGTTGTAGAGTTTCGTCTGCTCTCTGCAGACTAGTCATGTCACCAGCGTCTACTAATACTATGTAAAGCTTCTCAATCATTCCTTGTGTAATGTAGCGCAAACAGTGACTGCTTCTTTCTGCAAAGTGGTAAGACCAAGTGGACCCACTAATGCAGCAGTTTGCCTTAGACACATTGTCTCCTTTTGTGCAGTTCAACTAAAATCAAAGTCGGAATAAAACCGAGCTTTAATTTTGATATCGCTGTAAGCAACAATAGGTATAAGGGAAACAATTACTGAGAAATAACGATTGATGACTTGTACTCCCAAAAGAAAAATATCTACTGATCTACCTTATCTTAATGGGAAACAAAGTAGGAGAGTAGCAATTCTCAATCAGTGTGATTCATTCATATTAACTGAGACATTATCTTAACAATGCCTTGTTTCAACATGTATAAAGAACGACAAAGCAGAAAAGTATCATTCCTAAAACAATGCGACTGATTCATTTAAACAGAGACATTATCTTAACAATACCTTGGTTAAACATGTAGAAAGAACTACAAAGCAGGATAGTACCATTTGTAAAACACTGTAACTGATATATAATAACAGAGACATTATCTAAACAATACATTTGTTAAACATGTACTCCGATCGATCCCTAACGGAAATGGTACTCCCGCCGATCCCTATCAAGTGTTGCAGTTTTGAACTAAGATTCAGTAGTTAATTCCAAGGAAAGTAGGTATGGACCTTTCAAGACCAAGATTTGAAACAACTCCCGAGGAAGATCTAAAAGAGATCTCAACACATATATGGAAATATGGTCTCATTTTGTGCAATTCCACCAAAATTAAGCGAAGGAAAATGTCGCAATAGCAATAAGTTGAATAGATATCCCTGTTTTAACAGAGGCAAAAAAGGAATCAATTACTGGCCAATAAAGGAGGATGAAACATGCGGCCACAAAAATGGTAATCCCGCCAATCCCTAACAAGTGTTATAGTTTTGAAATAAGATTCAGTAGTTAATTCTGAGGGTGGCATTGCTTAATTTTACCAGCAACATTAGATTAACAAAAGGCATAAATAGTTCCAGTGCGCGCAACAACAACATGTGCTTCCATCTACTTATAAAGGGGGTAATGCAAAGTTTGTTGTAACAAAGAAACAAGCATGATGTCTGGGTTGGTCCCATTTTTGTTCACTACTTAATGGGAAAAGACAGCAATACAATAGCTTCTATTCAACATTTATTTAAAAGAGTACCAATACAAGTAGCACAACATCTCAAAACACACTGCACGATCATGTGGATGAAGTCAAGTACCAACCTGTCATGACGCACACAAGATCACCAAGCAACAACACCATGTGCTTCCATCTACTTATAAAGGGGGTGATGCAGAGTTTGTTGTAACAAAGCACCAAGCATCATATCTGGGTTTGCACCATTTTTGTTCCCTACTTAATGGGAAAAGAGAGCAATACAATAGCTTCAATTCAACATTTATTTAAAACAGTACCAATACAAGTAGCACAACATCTCAAAACACACTACACGATCATGTGCATGGGACATGGGACAAGCCAGCACCATGTGCGTCCACACGTATAAATGGGTGATGCATAGTATGTAGCCAAGCAACATATGTGCGTTGGTCCCATATGTGTTCTCTTTGAAATTTTTTCCTACGTGAGTGCAGCAAATCTAGTCCTGCACAAACTACTCGATCCCCCAGTTTCTTTCCCTTTTCAACAAAGAGTTTGGTTCCTTACATATGTGTGTATTGGGTTACCCCCTTTTTCCCTTTTCGACCAACAAAGCGGTTGGATAGCTAGTCTATAGTACTTTCCCTCCCTCCTTTCCTCATTCAACCATGTCCTAGATTCATGCTCCACCCTACCACACCCTTCTTTCATCTTTGAACCAAGACCTAGATTCGAGTACAGAATCAAAAAAGATCTGCATGCAGCTAGACCAATGACGCTTTCAAAGAAACTTATACCTTAGGGTCGTCTGGATGTGGCAAGGCGTGCAGCGGGAGGTCGGATCTGCCCACACTACCTACGACAGCGAGGAAGAAGGGGTCGGTGGCCCTCCCGCACAGCCGCTGGGTGAAAGAGATAAGCGCAGTCGGCAGTGGATTACCTCCCTCGCCGAAGGCGATAGAGTGAACGCTGCACCTCCTCCCCTTCCCGGTGTGACGGGATCCGGACGCCTCCTTCGCCAGTTGTGAGGGGGGAGAGACAGAGGCCACAACACAGTCTTTTTTAGATCTGGTGAAGAGGGTGAGAGACTATGAATATATCAAACCCTAGCAAAGGAACGTTGAACCTCCAGCGTGTGTGTATATATATATATGTAGTGCAGCGAGAGTGTGGAGAGTGCAAACCCTAGCGAACAAGCGCTGAGGCTCCAGCTTATATATATATATACTGTAGTACAGACTGAGCTCCGGTGCCTTAACTGCACCTGCTTTTGGTTGTATGACAGGTGGGCCAGCCACATTTTGGGCCAACCTGTCATAAACCCAATGGCAGGTGCACTAAAGTCAATGAAGTTGTGTCCATATAGTACTCGTGTATAGTGGAGTGGTTTTCTTATTCTCGCCATAACAATCATTTGAAATTGTGTAAGTACGAAATGAAACTCTTTATTTAACATACCAGTGAAGAAAACTACTACTCCCTCTGTTCCTAAATATTTGTCTTTCCAGAGATTTCAACAAATGACTACATACGGAGCAAAATGAGTGAATCTACACTGTAAAAATGTCTATATATATTCGTATGTGGTAGTCCATTTCAAACCACTTGAAAAACAAATATTTAGGAACGGAGGGAGTACTTCCGATGAACTAACGATCCATGTGTCCTGGTCGCACTTCCTATCCTTCACGTGTGGTACACTACCCTCCCTTAAGTGAACAACCACACATGCGCCAAATTATCGGAAACGTGTGAGAATGTGTACAAATAAAGAATTTTAATTTCAATTATCAGAAAAGTTTGAGAGTGTGTATGGTTTGCCCTCTCTAATAATTATGGTTTGTTGTGTCCGGCCTAAACTTGGTCAAACTTTACAAAGTGTGACTTCAGTCAAATCTAATATGCGGAGTAAATAAAAATGGAGGGCTACTACATCCATCCGGGTTTTTAGTCCACACCATTTTTTTAATCAACGTTAATAGCTGGACAAATAAAATTACAGGGGAGCTGGAGACAAAGTTGTGAGAAGGCTTAGAAATCAATACAAAACTAATGATCTTAGTACCAACGTCGATCCTTATTCGAGGAAATATTTGGTTCATAGCCAATTGTGTGATAAAATTGCACCAATGTGAAAGACGACTGCATGTCCAACGCAACCAAGGTGAACTGACGCAGGATATCATCTTTTTGGGTAACAAGCAAAGAGCACTAATGGAAGACAACTTGTTTTTCATTGCAAATCGATCAGCTTCACCATCCGACGCAACCATGAGGCGCAACCATGAGCATCGATAGGTCATCATGGTGATGCGTCATCCATTTGGCATCAAGTTTGGGTGAGGCACCTATGAAGTTCGATAAATCCTCACTGTGGTCTATTTTTCTCAGTAATCAAGCTCGAGGAAGGAAGAACCACGTGGCAGAGGACAGTGAGGCGGAACAACAATGGCCATCCAATTTTGTGCAGTTCCACTAAAATTGAGGAAGACATGCCCGGGCATGGAGATACGCATTGTTGTTTCCAAAAATATAAAAAAGGGATATAGTGTTGTTACTTTGTTTTACAAGATTAACAATGACATATCAATTGTCAATAAGAATTATGAAAAGTACACCAACAAACAGAAGCATCATGATTATCTTGATGGGAACTAAACCCGGATACCCGAGAAAAAAAGCATTTCTTCATTTAACCAGTAATAGTATTAGATTAGCACCAGCAATAGGAGCATATGGACAATGACCGCACAACAACCATGTACTTTTTGTCGAAACAACATGTATACCTCCACCGAGGCATAAATCAGGACAACTTTTCGAGTGGCATTTCCTCTATAATAGTAGGTGATGTTGGACCAGCCAACGAACCCTAGCTATACATGGGGAGCTGGGGAGTAGTCGCATAGAAGAAAACCCGCATGCAGCGACCTGGGGAGCTGGACCAGTATAAGAAGTTATACCTCAGGTGGGCGATATGTCACTTAGGCGGGCGGGCGGGATATGCCCACACGACGATAGTGAACAAGGGCGCGAAGGACCTTCGTCCGCGCCAGCGCCGGCTCCAAGAGGACGGTGCGCATCGACTTCCTCCATCGCCGATGGTGACAACGTCAATGCTGCACCTCCTCACCTCCTACAGTGGATGGGATTCGGCCGGATCTATGACCACCGATGAGGAGAGATATAGTGTGGACACTGCTATCTTGTTTTGATATGGACAGGGTGAGGGAGCGAGACGCGAGAAACTCTATCAAACAACAAGCTATAATAGAGTAAAAAATGTCTCCATAGCAGTGGTTTTAAATAGAATACGCGCATTCCCGGAAAAAAGAAAAGAAAACTGGCGGATAATTTTTTAATGTACCAAGAAAGAAAACTCGATAAAAAACACGCCCCCGCTTCCAGGTCGCGAGAGTCGTTGCACACACACACATAGACATGGACATGCATATTCGTGTTTACGTAAAATTCCATTTCCATCTCCATCTCCAATCATATTTGTCCAACTGGCACATTATTTATGTTGTTAATTATATACGCGGCAATATTAACGTACATCATCTCTTGTTTGCGGGCGTCCGGACTGCTGCAACGGCCACTCCTGACCAACCCGAACCCTCTTCATCACGCGCGCGTGCTTCCCACCCGAAACGGTTAGTGCCGCATACATGCCCGGCCAGAGAGGACGCGACCTCTCATTGGCGTCGACATTGAAGCGGCATGCCGGCCGAGAGAGCGTCGCCCGCGCCGCTTCCTGGTGCACGCGACTGCTCCGCGTTCAAAGGTCGCAATAACTGGCCACAACATGCATGTAAAAAGTTCTTGGGAGTCCGTGCTACAGCTAGCTATCCTCCCTCAATTCGTCAATCTCTTTTAGTAGTACTAGTACTCCATGGCGCGATATATCGACAAGCAGGCAGGAAAGTTATTGTATTCTCGGTTTGCGGTGAGTGGCATGCCAAGCGACCGTGTGGGGTTGAGACATGGAGGAGGGTGAGACATGAACACGACATACGTGATTTAAGCGTTGGTTTTGTTGATGTCGCGATCCAACGAAACGAAATGTTGGTTTCTCTCCGTTTCCATTTTTTCTCCGGAAAAATCGAAACTTTCCACTCCATTTTCGTTCCTACTCCAAGGTTGCCCCGTTAGAACATTCCATCAAATACAAAGGAAAACTAACACGCATGCTGATGCATCTCAATGATTCACAGATCATAGCCAATATTTACTTCACAACTAAATACAAAAGTTGTGAGATCGTGTATGAAAGAAAAACAACTGATGGGGTCACTACGACTTTAACCCTAAACCCTAAACATGATTTAATTTCTAGGCCAGGTAGAACCTGTCGAAGGAAAGACGGCTGGCACCCTCGGATCATACGATGCTTTTGTGCAGTTCCACTAAAATCGAGCTAAGCATCCCTGATGGCAAAGATATTGAAGAAGTGTGATTGGAATAATAGTACTGGCACTAGTTCATGAGACATAAAACTCATCACAAGTAGAAGCTGGTAGAAGTAGAAAAAGATCGACATGGAGATGGAGCTACGTGGGGAGCTGCGGCAGTGGAGCAAGCCGGCTCCAAAAGGAAGATGGACTACCTAGGATGTCAGGCTATAGCTAGAAGGGCGGTTGGGACGCGACCCCGGCCCATACCGCGGTGACCCCGATTGGGACGCACCGACTGTGGATTTTGTCCCTCACCGATGTCGACCACGTCTACGCAGAACATTGTTCCCTTCCCCCAGCTGCGGGATCAGGCCGGATATGTGACCAGTGGTGTGGCCACCGTCGTTCTCTGCTTGTGAAGAGAGCAAGCCAAGCAAGCAGGCTTGCAGCTTAGGCTCCTGCTAGTGAATATATAGTGGTTTTCTTTTTCTCTCCATATCAACCATTTTATATTGCGTACGTGTCATTGAAGAGTGAACTGATGGTTTCTTCTTTCGACTAACTTACTGTGTGATTTGACTACTCCTTTAGTGGCCCCTACACGTACTCCCCCTACGTGTATGCAACAGTCACACGTACACATGGACGCAAAAACGTGCGTGACGCCCTAATGCATGCATGTCCGAGCACACGATGGAACACACACGGTCACGCTCAGGTGCTCAACCTACACGTGCATGCATACACATACTCAGCCAGGGTGAGCTAGTGACCGTATAAACACTGGAAAATTCATATATTGGGCATAATGAGCATATTATAAGTGATCGTATTTTTACAAATATACAGTGACAGATAGTGTATTTATCTCATTTGAAATTAAGCCATATTAACTGGAGAGGAGGCAGTATGGACTAGCATTACTTTGTTGTGTATCGTCAACTTGCCGAATGAGGAGAAGCTTGCAGGACAGGGGAAGCTTGCGCGTGGTGGGTCACAGGACATGGAGAAACTTTTGACTAATGCAAGCTCTCCCTCGCTCAGGCGGTGGACGTGCAACAGTTAATTCGGTGTCAGATTGCCAGAAGCATACACTATACTATTACTATTATTGTTCAACTTCTCGAAGAGGTGAACAACCAAGCGCAAAGTTTACTAGTACTAGTACTACTATGATAGTCTATAGAGGTATGTATTGTACTAGTACTAGGAACCATATGGAGGAGCATCTGCACTCTTATTATATTTTTAAAATGTGATAAAGCAATCTTCAACACACTTTGTTCTCTTCGAGGGTTCTCGCATGTGATAATGGAAGTTGATTGCGTGGAACACTCGCCACAATTCTCGCTTAATTCTAGCTCATATCCTGTTACAAATAGGAGCGATTGGTAATATTTCCTATTTTTTTGTTATTCAGCATGTAAACAGGTCAGCAAACCTTGCGGCACATCTTTGTGCGAACCGTGCTCGCTGCACTTTGAATGTGGCCGAGAGCTGGCTTGATGAAACACCTCGCTTCCTACTTCTTTTTTTGCGGGGTACCTCGCTTCCTAGTGACCAGTGTCTTGGTTGATCGTCCTAAGAATGTTTATATGTGAATAAAGCTCTCTCATTTACCCGCAAAAAAGATTAAGTCATATTAACTGGAAAGAAGGGAGTATGGACTAGCACTACTTTTTGGTGTGTCCCGTCAACTCGCAGATCGAGGAGAAGCTTGCAGGACAAGGTGAAGCTCGCTTACGCCTTTTGACTAATGCAACGTACCCTCGCCCAGGCGGTGGACATGCACCAGTTCATTCGGTGTCAGATTGCCAGAGCCATACACTATAGTACCGAACATGCGGAGTACCATCATTGTTCGACTTCACAAAGAGGCGAAGAGCCAAGTGCAAGGTTTAGTAGTACGAGTAGTACTACTACTAGAACTGCATGGTGGAGCCTCTGTACTCTTTTTTTTAATCTCTGATAAAGTACACATTTATTTCGGACAAGGACGAAAAACGGCAGCCCAACATGTAATGATGATATCGATCAACCATGCTCGAATATATCTTGGCCTCCGTGCGAGCCCGTCTATGTGTTCTCCTCCTCGTCTCTCTCAAGGAATGGAGGGTTGGCCATTTTGTCATCAATTGAGATCGGTTTTCTCACACTCCGGTCTCACATGTCAGTGATATGCCAAGAGGAGGTACATTGACCGACTGGTCATACGCGTACTTGGTTTTGCACCTTCATACTACTCCTCCCCTTGCCACAGTTTACAAGGTGCGCTTCATTAGGATGCATTTCTCTCAATGCATTTCCACCACCAGAGAGACTTTAGACGTGTTTGGTTTAATGATCAATTAATTAGGGCGTGGTAACCGCAATCAAGTCCACAATTTTCTCTCGATGTACTAGGGAGTGGAGTTAGTGCATGCATGTGTGTACCCGGGGTGGAAGCACTGCATGCATGTGTGTATGCATTATTTCCTCTAGTAATAGACGCCGTGCTATAACTACCAATGCTATTTAACAGGCTGATCGCTGGTCGCCTTGGTC
Source organism: Triticum urartu (assembly GCF_003073215.2). Lineage (NCBI taxonomy): Eukaryota > Viridiplantae > Streptophyta > Magnoliopsida > Poales > Poaceae > Triticum > Triticum urartu. The sequence continues at coordinate 270,665,194 of NC_053024.1, read as the reverse complement.
CCAGAGATTTTTTTTCTTTTTCTGAAGCGTGCTCTATAAATAGTGACGGTTGGAGTAGTATGAGAGGATTCAAAGAAGAGCGTATTGATGGTTGCTTCTTCGGAGCAACTTACAGTGGGAAAGGTGGGGCTTATGATTTGACTACTCATTACTCACTATTAACGCGGTGCAACGACCGTGCTGAGTCCCCATGCAGCTGTGCACTACCCCGTCGCTTCTTAAATATACTCCAGAGTATTTGTCTTTCTAGAGATTTCAACGAGTGACTACTCAAATATTTGTCGTTTTAGAGATTCAAATGGACTACTACATACATATGTATAGATACATATTTTAGAGTGTAGATTCACTCATTTTGCTCTGTATGTAGTCACTTGTTGAAATCTCTAGAAAGACAAATATTTAGGAACGAAGGGAGTACACATACGAAGCAAAATGAGTGAATCTACACTCTAAAATATGCCCATTTGAAATTTGTAAAAAGACAAATATTTAGGAACGAAGGAGTATAATTTTGTGCATGGAACATGGACCCAGATGCCGAAGAGGCTTCTGGCAATGCTATCAAGCTTCCAACATTTGTTTACCTAATTGGCATAATATACAAATAATTTTCTAGCGACATGAAATTGTACAATGGTGTGAGCTTTCAGCTTTTGTTTCGTGTGTAATGCATCTCAATTACTAGCAGTTCAGAGCTAATATTTACATCACAACTGAAGACAAAGTTGTGAGAAGGTGTTAAATTAAAATTGATCTATGCTTTCATTGGCAGCAATGTCCCCCCAGCTCTGTCTAAATCAACAAGGCATGTTGGGAAAAAAGTAGTTGTCTGGAGCATGCAACATTCTGATCATTTTGTGCGGTTCCTCTAAAATAGAGCCGAGCGTCCCTGTTCCAAAGATATTATGTGTGATTACGATAATAGAGGACTGCTGATGAAACAATAAACACATGAATAGAAGTCGGTCTCCTTTGTAGTCTCTCTTAAGACTAACTAGTTGGAGAAGATTAGGCTCGGAGTTGGATGAGGAGGATAGAGCAAAACAAATCTCCCTTTATGCAGTCGCACTGAAATGTAGAGACGTTGCCCGTGTGACATTTTAGTACAACTACACAAAATACTCTTAAGAAAAGGGTGATTTGTGCAGTTCACCAAAAGGTCGCAATAGCAACGATGTCAAATGGATTGCCCCGTTTGCAAAAAAAGAGGTAGAAATGAAACAATTACTGGCCAATAACAGTTGATGACACATGCGACGACAAAAAAGAAGCATATTCCTTGTCCTAGGGGAAGATAACAACACGGTTGTGTTTGTCTAAAATGGTGTAAGGACGAGATTGCAATATGGAAATTACGCCGGACGAGCTATGTTTTGGGCAAAGAACTATGGAAGATCCACATGCAGAAACGTGGGAAGAAGGGAAGTGGAGCAAGGAGGGAGGGGATACCTGGAGGTCGTCAGGATGTAACTAGGTGAGCGGCGGCGGGCAGAATCTGCCCATATTGCAGTAGCGAGCAGGTGGCGTAGGCCCTACCGCGTCGGAGCTTAGTCAGAGAGAACGGCGTGTACCGCAGATCGGGATGTGCTGCCTCGGCGCCGTCGAACAGAGAAACGATGCACGTCCTCCCTTTTTGCTGGCAGACGGGATGCGGCCGGATCAGTGACCAACATGAGAGAGAGAGAGGCCACCGCAGCCTTGTGTGAAATACTTTGAAGAGACACAAACTAGGCAGGCATGCTCCATTGTATATAGTGGAGGGGACTACCTTTTTCTCCATAAAAATCGTATTATATTTTGCGTACGTGCCATTGAGCGATATAACTTTATTTGAAAATAACGCGCCAACGCATCAAGTCGAGCTTTGTTTCGTGCACGCATGGTACACGACCTCCGTAGGTGAACAACCGCTACACGCGTTCAAATTAGCACGTGGGCTGCCATTTCGTACAGAAATGAGCTCCACTGTGTACCCGCGAGGGTATGGCTGGGCACGAAGCGTGAGTACATGCACGGTGCGCCTATTCTCTTCTTGTATACGTACACCACCTATGTGGGGTTGTGTGAGATAGATACAAACATAGAGAGATATAGTGTGTGGGTTCATGAGAGTTTTTTTCGGGTGGGGTGGGTCAATAAAAAAATGTAACATATGCAATGTGTGTGAAATAGAGTCCTGGATATATCATATATATAGAGGGGCGATCCACGAGAAGAGAGTGGATGTATCATCGGCTTGAGGTGTCCATAGAATCAAAGAGAGGGGTGATGATGTGTGTGTGTGTGTGCGCGCGCGATCGATAAAGAGTGCCATCGAATTTGTGTGTGCCCACATTAAAGATATAGAGTGGCTGGCCTACTGGAACGTCCGAGGGGACAGGTGCAGTTTGTCGCTGTGGCATGGATATCTACCTACAGCGCTCGACTATCGGTGTGTGGTGGGGGGAGGGAGGGAGGCCTAATTAACTATAGAGGTACAATGGTTGGTACATGTGTGGAGGAGGAGAGAGGCCTACCTCATTTATTAAGGGAGATCGATCTACCTCATGTATTAAGGGAGATCAATCGGCATCCATGCGTATGTGTAGGAGAGGAATAAGGTTGCGAGAGAGACAGAGCTAGAGTGTTGGAGGGGATGGTAGTGGAGTTGCTTCTAACAAATGGTGGGATAGGCTTGCTAGACAACCGGAGGGCACGCCTACAATATCAATAAGAGAGGGGATGGCTGCCTGTCTGTGCACGTGCGTGTGAGAGACGGGTCAGGAGTCATGCACGAATGATGAGGGGGGACGATATGGCTGTGGTAAGCAGACATAACTACATAGGAAGATCAATCGTCCTTTGTCAGAGAAAGGAGAGACATAACTTGTGAGGTACGTTGATTGATGGGGGAATAGTTAAAGTCGACCTAGGTATATGTTGGGAGATCGATCGGTATACATGCATGTGTGTGTTAGAAGAAAATGAGGCACATGGAGAAGGATAGAGAGAGGGATGCATCTAGGAGGTGGTGCGAGAGTCATACTATGTCGAGGGGGAAGGAGTGTACGAGTATGAGATTGATGAAAAGAGTGGTGGGAGTGAGGCATGGACGGTGATAAGAGAAGAGGGGAAGCTTGTGTTTGTGCTAGGCACACCTGGATAGAGGAGGCATATCGATCGATGTGTGCCGTAAAGAAGGAGCTGGGGGCCTACACACACCATTGGTGAACGACCTAAAGTGAAAAGACGAATTTGCACGATGGAGCTAGAGAATGCTGAGGGAGGGTGAGAGGGATGCGGGCGTGTGCATGCACAAGAGAAAGTTAGCGCTACCTACAAAGATAAGAGGATTGTGTGGGTGTAAAAGACGAATAGAGATCATACTTCATTATAAAAAGCGAATTCGGATATTTGAAGAATTTATCATAGTGTTTTAAACCGAAGCATGTGTGAATATATATAACGGTGATACACATGGTGTGGTTATGAACATGTTATACTACATATAATATGTTTTAACTCTACTCTTATAAAAAGAGAGTTGTTGATGATGGTGTGCCTGCCATCCTGCAATATAGGCCGTCGGATTTATATCTGACGGATAGGAAGGAAACTATGGCAATTTTGAAAAAAGATACCCACACCCCTCTCCGCATTTGCAAATTAGGCCTCCCCTTGATCATGTTGATGTTCTGTGGAACGTATAATATATAGAACATTGATCATAATTTGGGCTAATGTGTGGCTTTTGCAGCTCAGGTCTAAATACTTGTCATAATGTAGGGGGTGGGGCACTATACTATTTGTGATAAACTTGGTGTACGTGTGGAACATGGTTTCGATTATGAATATATAGTTAGTACATCAAATGTACTACTATTTGGAATCAACATCAAGTGTATTCAAAAAATAGAATTCGAGTTCATGTAGTACACATAGTTGATATCTATCTCTATAGTAACCATGTGGTGTGTTACTAAGGTAATACACGAATGATGGTTGAAGTTGGCAACAATCATGATTGTAGATTCTTATTGAAATAGAGAAACGAATTCAAATTCAGTTCGAATTGCAGCGGTTGTATAGACATTTGGAATGCACTAAAATGTTGGTATGAGTAGGTTACATGCATTATACAGCAAGCGAAATTTTTTAATTGGACATAACATGGATTCATACTCCCTCCTTCCATCTATATAGGGCGTAATGCATTTTTTAAGACCGCCTTTGACTATTGACAAGATTAATAGTACATGACATGCACAATGTGAAAATTATATCATTGAAAGAACCTTTCACAGGCGAATTTAACGGTGTGCTTTGTGTAAGTTGCATGTCATATATTATTGCTCTAATATTTGGACAAAGTTAGGATCAAAAAACGCATTAGGCCCTATATAGATGGAAGGAGGGAGTAGCTTTGAATAGCATTTTCATAGTAAAATGGGGCAAGACTCTCGCTTTGTGTGGTGTGAATAGTTTTATTTTTCTGTTTTCTTTTTGGTTGAGGGAAGTGCGAATTGATTTGCTACGTACAAGTACAATATTACATGTTAGGCTTGTCCCTAAAATTCAACCCGCGCCTTGTTATATCCCGAAAATTCAGATATCGTGCTCCCAAAACTAGCGCCTTCACAACCCGTGCCTTGCTATCCCGAAATTACAACATGCTTGAAAACTCCCTCCAGCTGCCAAATCCCGACATGCGAAATCCCCCTTCTAACCCTGAGACCAATGGGCCGCTAGTTCAAATTGGTGGGGGGCTACTTTTATAACACACCGTACATTTTGGACAAGCGCGTCCCTAAGTCATGGTTCACCCCCTCCCATCGGCTCATTTTTGCCATTCAAAATACCAGGCCACCATAACCTCTCCGCACCAGCCACGAAACCCCACCCTCCTCCGTCCGCCATCTCATCGCTGCCCAGCCGGAGCCTCTTCCTCGACGACTTCGTCCACCGCAACAGCTCGACGTCCCTCGTCCACCTCCCCGGATGAGGATCTTTCGTCCATCTCGTCGTCCCGCTGGTTCAGCCGCCCCGTCCTCCACCTCCATGGAGCGGCTCCAACGACCGCCTCATCTATCGCGGCTGCTCCATCCCCACAGCGCCGCCTTAACCTGCTCCACCGGAACCGCAGCATCATCACCGACTCCTCGGACGAAGCCGAGGCCTACTCGGCGCCACCAAAGAGGTTGTACACTCACCGCATCACACCTTCTCTGTAACTCGACCTCTCGGCGCCGACGGTGCTCCATCCTGCACCCCCATGGAGCGGCTACCTTGAAGCCTGCGCCGCGGGCGACATCTCCACGGCCGCTCTCCCCCAGTACGAGGACCCTTCAGCGGCGGCGCCATACCAGCCGGATCTGCTGCTGCTGTTCCGGCTCTCTCTCGCTCGCTCGCGCTGCTACTGCTACTCCGGCTCTCGCCGATCACTCGCTCGCCCAGCTACTACTGCTCCGGCTCTCGCTCACTCGCTCGCACTACTGCTGCTCCTCTCCCCCTCGCTGGTGCTGCTGCTCTGCGCTGATTTAGCTACACTTCAGTCGACTGAATCGACTTTTGGGTCAGTCGATTTTCAAGAGGTGGGGGGGGGGCTCGCCGGAGTTAAGGAAGAACCACCCGCAGCGGGGACGGGGGCTCGTCGGAGAGGAACCCCACTATCTATATTAGGGCTCAAGGTGGGGGCTGGGGGCTTAGAGGGCTGGCCGGGGCGGCGGGAGACCGGCGGTGGGGAGTTGTTTCGGGGCGGCGAGGCGGCGCTGGGGCCGGCAGTTCGGCAAGTGGTGGCTGGCGGCTCAAGGGGGTGCAGGATGAAGATGAACTGCAGGCCCTCCCTAAACTACATGTCAAGTGCCTCTCTGCTACCATTGCGTTCAGTTTCGACAGTAACATTCAGATTCCACAGTAATTTTCAGTTTTGACAGTTAAGTTCAGAGTCAACAATTTTTACCTCATCTGTTGTAGTCAGGTGGTTTTTGGTGATGTAAATTTTACATCTATTTTACATATTGGAGATGCTATTAGAATCTCACTTGAGATTGACGATGACTGTCTTGTGTTGCTTCAGCCTTGACGTCTTACGGCTCACCAGAGCTGCTCCAACGACAGAACGATCCATCACAACAGAGTAGTGCCCTGGACGCCATCTACAGATTCCTTAGACGTTCCTCCACACCTCCGATAGCCGCCTCTGCCTCAACTGCTTCAGCGACCAACCCAATGATGCTGAGGTCGACACGGCTACGGCAAAGAGGTTGTACACTTGTTGCATCACTTATTACTATACATTCTTGTCGATCCATTAGGGCTATTTTGGTTCAACGGAAAAACATAGCAATAGGGAATTTTCCAATGGCACACTACTATTCAATTATTCATGCATTTTGTTGAAAGGAATGAAGAAAAACATCCACCTGGACCTACTTTTCAAAATCCTATGCATGAAAACAAGACCAAGTGCATTAGTGGCAGAATAACATTCTAATTGTACACGCTTTCATATGTTTCACTTTATTTTGGCCATGTTTCTTTGCATTCCTCTACTCTTCCAATTCCTGTAAACCAAACACCCAAGTTGACAGAAATCCTGTGTTTACAAATGCTCTGTTTACCATGTGAATTCCAATCCTATTCTGGTGTTTTTCCTATCCCTGCATTTTTATAATCATGCAAGCCAAATGAGCCCTTACAGAATTACTTCAGTTATAGGTAGGTGTCGAAGGGGACTTTGTGTGGTTTGTCCTGCTCCCGCCTCAATGTCGTGCACCTCACCTGAGCTGCTCCATCGACAGAAATATCAACCAAACCAGACATCACGACTCCTGACCGTCTTTCGCCTCCTCGGATCTCCTTCCCTGCCGCCAGCACCCACTGCAATGGTATCACCATCATCGACTCAGCAGTTGAACCTGAGGAGTACACGGGTCCACAAGAGAGGTCACACTCTTTTGTTTCTGCTTATGTTATGCATTGCTTAAAATTACTTGCCACTTTATTGTCCTGTTCACCTCTTGGACTCCAAGTTAGGTCCAAATTAATGTTCAAACTTGAGTTCTAAATTAGTTGTGGGCACATATCGAGGAAGCAATGAATAGTATCTATGTCTTATATCTGGTTCACCTAGGGTATGCCTATGTTGTTCATCTTGGGTGGGAAACAAATAGTAAAGCAATCATCATCTATCTGTTTATTAAATTAAAGCGATCATCAGCCTGCTATCATTATTTTTGGATCCATCCACTGGTTGTTACCATCACTCTAAATTTCAGCATGCTCTCCTTACATAATCTCACCATATTTTTTAGTATGCATGTCAGATATTGTACACATTCATGCTGAACATGTAGAGAAAAAGAGAAGAGTTTTGCGCGGCAATACAATGTCATGTAGACATCGCTCCATGGTGGGTTCAATGGCAAACCCTCCCCACCCCTCTCCAGATTGTAATCCAGAGGAAGATATCTGTTCTATGGAGGACTCAGATGCCGCTGACCACTCCTATTTACCCCCAAGGTGTTTGCTCTACCTTGGCATGATGATGTTAGTCATATCATGCATATGTTGCCTTCAAGTGCCTACTTTTGACATCATATATGTCATCTGCTTAGTTAGACATGTTCTATAATGCCAGCTGTTTAGTTTCTATTTCATATATGGGAATTATGCAGTCTCATGTCTTTTAGCCAGCCATAATATATTTGAAATGTGCAATGCCATCCTGTTTAACCAGGCATCATATATTTGAATGATATCTTTCCCATCCTTTTCTTCATTACATTTCCATTTGTAGAAAATGTTTGTACATTAAACTACTCTTCCTGTGGATCAGCCATTTGGGTGGGAGATTGAAAAATATGGAGTGAAAACAAGGCCTTCAGAGCAGACACTGCTACCTGTCGAAGCAGATCTCTTGTTGGGTCCCGATAACTCCTCAGAGATGGATTCAGAGACAGATGACCAGCCCTATTCCCCCACCGAGGTGTATGCTCTAACTTGGCACGGTTATACTGCTCATATCATGCATATGGTGTCTTGCATTGCATAGTTTAGACATCATATACACAATATTCAACACCATGTTCTTAGTTCAGACATCATATCTAATGCCCTCTGTTTAGCATATAAATCACATATGTGAATAAAATGATGTGATCTTGATTACTTAGATAGCATGTAGGTGAATTATGTCATGCGATCCTGTTTAGTTAAACAATATACATGTCATAATTATGTCATGCGATCCTGTTTAGTTAAACAATATACATGTCATAATTATGTTATCACATGTATATTGTTTAGCATAACATAGCACATCATATCTTTGAATTATGTTATGCTATGCTATCCAGTTTAGATAGACATCATATACGTGAAATTATGTCATGCTATCCGTTTTACTTAAACAATATACATGTCAACTATTTCGTGTCCTCTTTTTTCCACACTATCTATTGCATCTGTCTCTCATACAATGTCTGTACATTCAACTATGTTTCCTGTTTATCAGCCATTTGAATTGGAGCGGGTGATGCCAGTATCTAGCGGACCAAAAACACGGTCTGCAAATAAAACAGTGCTACCTCTTGGTGGAGATAGCACCCCGGTTGTACATGCACGAGAACTAGCCCTACCACACATAACCCAAACTCTCGCAGATTGTACCCCTACTGCGATGGACAGAGAACCAGCTTCACCCAATCTAACCCCAGCCCTAGCAGAAAGTAACCCAGTTCCTATTGACACAGCACCATCTCCACCATAGAGCTCCCAAACAAGAGCAGTTAGTAAGGCAGCCCCACTGCCCAAAGGGCCAGTACTACCACGGTGAACCCCAACTCCACCAGTTAGTACACCTATTCCTGTGGAGGAAGCACAACCAGCTAGTCGTAGTTTAGCATCTATCGCATTTGATGTTGTTAAATCGTATGTGCGTATCTTCCCATCTTGGAAATATTATATTGAAGACGAAGTAAAATGCCAATTGCACGTGTTTGTCTAGGAGTTATGTGTAATTAATGTTATTCATGGCAATTACTTTTATTTATCCCATACATCTACCCTCCATGATGGTTATAATACAGCAAATTTTCCCATTTTTCTCTATAGAGAAGGAGCGATTTGGAAACTCAAGATGAGGTAACCTGTGCTAATACCTCTGCTATCTTCAAGAATGCTTGGTGGCAGTATCGGAATTACCTGAAGAAAACGTACTTCACCGGCAAAGAAACTCATAAAATTCCCTTACGTTCTCCTGAGACACATTTACTGGACGATGACTGGCAACGCCTTGTTCTGTACTGGTCACGAACCAAGAATGTGGTAAGGTCTATGAGCTCATTTTCTATTTTTAAGTACTATATTCTTGCGTCTTACTGTACTTTGTTCATGTAGAACAAGTGCCTAAACCTGAAGAACAACTGTTCTAGTTTAAGATCCCATTGCTATCATAGGTCAAAAAAGCGCTAGGCGTTAATTGTGCGTTTTGCCACCGCCTTGCGCTTTACTGACCAAAGCGCATGCTTATGTGAAGTTATGCACAGATTAAGCGTAGTTATGCGCAATGCATTTTGCCAACCCCTAGGTGCGCTTAAGCGCTCGCTTAGGCGCGCCTTTTTTTAACTATGATTGCTATCGTGCATACTGCTTTTCTCTTGTATCACTGTATTTACTCATACAAACTTATTTTAAAATTGAAGGATCCCATCGAAACTCCATTGGCACATCAGGTATGTTCACGCATGTTTCTTTAACAAGCTTGCTCTTATCAATAGCTCTGTTGATTTCAATTTAAATTGTGTATACATTTGACTTCTCATATCATGCACATTACTAGCATCACAACAAAGCCAATAGTGTTGTTGTACATGTAGACCCGTGGTACCCATCTGAAATCTTATTGAGCCGTGTAGTTTCCCACTGCTGCTTTGTTTGGAACTGATATGATTTGAATCGTGTCTCTATTTTGATTTGGCAAGACAATGCAGTGACCATAGGACATAAATATATGTTTGTTTGATGCTTTTATTATGTACTAGTACTTGGCAATAGAAGACTTGGTAGTTTAATCATGTCCACCTTACTAATGAACTAGTTCACTGAAATGAGTTTCATATACTAGTACATGCTAAACCTGTTATGTGTCTGCTTGTTTCTTATTTTAGAATGCTGACGGAATATAGGGGAAGAGTGCCTTATTAAGCAATGGTAAAGGAAGTAATGCAGATAAGGTTCAGGATAGTGACACATCCTTGTTGGTCTCCAACAAAGCTGATAAAATAGCTAATGAAGACTATCTCGAAGACAGTGAGACAACCCCAAAGTCCTGTCTTGGTTTACTGTTCGAGTTACTGGCCACTGCCACTTGCACAAGCTATTCAAACTCACTGTCTGAATCAGTTTGGTTTCTTGAGTCTCAACTACAAGCTAAAAGACATCGATCAGCTGTGCTGCGACAAGAAGCGAAGGACTGCGGAAGTCCCTGGAGCATTCAGATGCATAGTTTTTGGTGCAACAGCAAGCGTTGGAGGATTTTAGCACAAAACAGGACAAAACTAATAAGCTTGCTAAGCTTATTGCCAGCATGGTGGATACCCAAGATATCGTTTCTTGAGCTCTTCTGAAGTTGTTTCAGTTATGCTCTTGTTTTGTTGCCGCGTTTATTTGCACTGGTGGCTAATTTTGATGGCCAGTGTATGTAATATGCTGCTTTGTTCCCTACATTTCCACTGATGGCGAACTTTGATGCCCAGTGGATGTAATATGTGTAATAGCGGTAATAGGCTAGCGTTAATTGCTTGCTTATTTATTTCCTTATTATCTTGTTTAGTTGTTTGCTTGTAGTCACTGCAGTTCTTTTTCTGTGTTTTTCTAGTGGCCATAATGACATATTTTTGGAAACTAGGACAAAATAATCATGGTAACACACGTACTATTGTAACCATGGGCCTCCTGCGGGCCGTATGATCCATGGGCCTTCTATGGGCCGTAGGATCCATTGGCCTTCTATACGGGCCGTAGGATCCATGGGCCCTTCTATGGGCCGTACGATCCATGGGCCTTTTATGGGTCGTAGGGTCCATGGGCCTTCTGCTGGGCGTATCATCATTTCGCCAATCATGGGTTGTACTATTCATGGACAATAATGGGCCATTAATAGGCTATATTTGATAACTCTATGAAAACAGCCCAACGGGTTTTTTTACATGAAAACGGCCCAACGTATTAACGGGACACAAACGGGTCAACTGTAACCACTGGCCGAATTTGGCACACAAGAAGAAAATGACAGTAACGGGCCATAAGTAACCGAATGCTGGAAATGAGCACAAGAATAAATGGGCCCTGAGAAGGCCGAAAGATAACATGGGCTAGAAACAGCCCAATGGAATAATGGTCCATTAATGGGTATGAAGTGATACACTATTCATTACGGGCCAGTTTCACCACGTGCCGTTAATGGGTATAAAGTGATTACGGGCCAGTTTTACCACGGGCCGTTAATGGGCCGAGAGTTACAAAGGGCCTCATATGGGACGAAAGATGTCATGGGACATACATGGGCTGGAAGTTAAAACGGGCTAGAATTATATTGGACGGCCCAGATGACACTACTGGGCCTAATTCGTATAGGCCATAAACAGGCCCTAGGTTCGCGGGCTATAAATCGACTATATGCGAACAGGCCATTAATAGGCTTGCCGTGGGCTGGCCCGCCACCTTTTAACCTAGTCAAACGGGCCGGCCTTTTCACAGGAATGGGCCTCTGTTGGGCCGTGCCATGTGTCGATGTATCATAGGCGCTTTGGGTCCAATGAGTGGATGACGTCTGTCCCAATGGTGAGCCGACACGTGTTTCCTCCAGCCAATGATGATTTTACACGTAGAGCTGACGCAATAATTGATTTCTGGAATTAATTTAAATCAGGAAATTCTAGAAAATAGTTTAAACTTCAAAAATTCATAGAAATTCAACTGTAACTCCAAATCAAATAAATTATATATGAAAAATTATCAGAAAAATGCAAGGAATCCATTTATGCCAGTTTCATGCATGAAAACCCAACTTATACTTCTGTATAAGTGAAAATGTAATAATGGCATGTTATATACTTAAATTGGGGTTTGCATATGAATCCTTGGTTCATATGGACTTCAACCAAATTGATGCCACATGCATTAGGGCAAATCATAACATCTTTGAAATGTCATCTTCATGCATCATACTGTTGCATATGGTTGTTTATTGATTGCCGGCACCGTCCCCTCTCGATAGGTTCTGCTCCGGAAGGTGTCTCGAGTACCTGTCTGAGGAGCAGTGCTTCTTCATGGATCTATCAGGCAAGCAAACCCCCTTGAGCATCTCGATAAAATCCCACTCTCTCGCTCCTGCTCCTTTTACTGCATTAGGACAACAACGATTCAAACTGCTACTTTCTGCTGCGGTAGCTGAACCCATTCCTCTGCATGACCTGTCATTGCCACAGTAAATAGTTGAAACCCACTAGCATGAGTAGGAGTTGCTTGAGCCTTGATGTGCCTGCTCATCCATGCTTGTTTTCTTTATGCCAGCTATGCTTAGAGTTGTGTCAGGTCTGATTCATCGGGAATGAATCGGAGTGGTGAACATGTCCTACCGGTAAAGGCTAAGTGTGTGAACAAGTTTTGGTAAAGGTAGCGATGAGAGGCCATGTAGGAGTACATGGTGGGTTGTCTCATTGGAACCGTCCCTAAGCACTGAGTTCTGTGTATGTTATCGAAGTCCAGTTACTACCACACATTGGGTTCCGGTTATCCGGCCCCTCTCGGCTTATTAATCCACTTGATCTCTGTCCAGGAGTTGCAACTAGTTTCTGGCGTTTGTAGGTCGTGCTACTTGTCTACCAGGTGGTGTCCAACGGGACGGGCTTGGGACAGACTAGGCACTGTGGCACGGTGTACCAAGTGGCACCCGGATGGTGGGCTTGGGAACCCTGCACACATCGTTTGGGGCCGTGAGCGACACCCCGGCCGGATCTCCTTGTGGATGGAACCCGAATAGGCGATAAACCTGGATGAGAGACTTGTGTGGTTAGTCAGGTCGTGGCCGACACCCTCGCCCGGCTTCCACTTGAAGGTTGCCGAGGTACATGACGTGTACAGGGCTATAAGTGGCGAGAGCGTGTGTGACGAAGTACACCCCTGCAGGGTCAATATTATCTATTCGAATAGCCGTTTTCCTCGGATATGGAAACTTGGAGAACTTATGTAGTACATAGACAACTTGAAGTGGATACTCTAAAACACGCAAGATAAGCGTGAGTGCTATTGATGGCCTTCTCGTAGGAAGACGGGAACGGATCCATAGTGGAGTATTGATATGGTGAACATGTGGACTCATGTGCGTCTTCTCACCTCAAAGAAGTTTCTGATACTCGTAGTATAGACTAGCCGCTGAGTCAAAGCTGGCTTGCTGCTGTTAACTCCACCACCCCCTTTGTTGATAATGTTGCATATGTAGATAGTTCTGATGTAAGACTTGCTGAGTACCTTTGTACTCACGTTTGATTATTTATGTTTTGCAGTTGGTTCCACTAGTGACTTCGACGAGTAGCTTGTATCCCATCTACGATCTTGTACCCTTGGGAGGGTCGTGTTTAGTCAGGCTTCTTAGTCTTTTCCTTTTGTAGTTGTCTGTACTCAGACATGTAATGCTTCCGTTGCTTGTATGCTCTGAATGATGGGTCATGAGACCCCTATTTGTATTGATTGCTATGTGGCTCTTCTGGGCCTTTATCTATATGAGTTTGAGTTATGTTGTGATGCCATGATGTACAGCACATACTTGCATGGTATGCGTATGTGTAACGTGTATTGCTATGTGTGGGATCCGACAACCTAGTTGTTTACCTCTGATAGCCTCTCTTATGGGGAAATGTAGTCTTGTGCTTCCATGTGCCATAGTAGTCCGCTACAGCCCTGTTCACCGGAGTCCTGCTAGCCCAGCACTACTGCTCCGGAACACTTGACTGGCCGGCGTGTGATTCACTTCGTTCCTGTGTCTGTCCCTTCGGGGAAATGTCACGCGGTGACATCCGGAGTCCTGTTAGCCCAGTGCTACAGCGACACTATCATATACGTGAGTCAAAAGGCGCAAACGGTCCCGGGCCAGGTAAGGTGGCACCCGTGGGAATACCGTGCGTGAGGCCGCAAAGTGATATGAAGTGTTACATGCTAGATCGGTGTGACTTAGGATCGAGGTCCCGACAGATCTGGCCACGTTGGCCCGAGGTGCCGCATTAGTTATCGACCTTTATTTTTTTAATGGCGTGCCGATCTGTTTTGAAGCACGACTAACTGGTATTGTACGCAGAGAAAATATAAACTACTCTACCACTACTCCACCTCCAGTACTAGTAGTATAAAAAAGATATATAGGCTGGATCTTGAGAGATTTCTTGCTAAGGGTTGCCCACTTGCTTCTCACACTACCACCCTCTCTCCAGATCTAAAAAAAGACGACCCCTCTCTCCCTCCTAACCGGTGGTCACAGATCCGCCGGGGAAGAAAAGGATGTGCAGCGTTGACGCACTCGTCAACGGCGAGCGAGGTCACGCACTGATGACAAGGCCGTCCTCTAAGACCTAGCGCCCGCGCGGGATGGCCTCCGTCCCCAAGCTTGTTGACGTAGTGTGTGCGGAGGATGACGACCATGAGCGAAGCCACTTCCCGCTGACCCTCAGGTATGATACCTCTTTTCGAACCATAACCTTGTTCTATTGCCCCATCTGCCACGTCGTTGCATCTGGATCTTTTTCCACTCCACCATCTTCCCAATTTGCTATCCTCTGCTCTGCTGGGCACGCAGACGAAAACCATAATTTGCACTATTAAAAGAAACCCTACTTCATGCAGACTAATCCATGTCTGGGTTGAATAAGGAAAGGAAGGGAGACTATACTGTCCAAGAGAGTAAGCATCGAACCTGCATCTAGGTTGAAAAGGGGGAAATCAGTAGCTAAGGAATGAGTCTCGTGTCTCTTGGTTGAAGAAGGGTAGAAAGCCATGACAACGCAATAGAGAATGACCAGGTCGATCGGTTTGTTGTCCTCGCATAGGAAAAAGGTGGCTAAAGAGAACAAAAAGGGGACGTAATCCACATATGCTGCCTGGATATTTGTTGCTCTGGGAAACCATACCTCCCTCACCACTCTGCGTCTGTGGAGGTACATCGTACTGGTGCGCCCACTGTCCGAATGGGCCTCCCATGCTCAATTTCGGTTGTATCGATTTCACCTCTTCCATCACTGCGAACATGGATATCCTTGGTCTGATGAAGAATAGGCACTATATTTCTGCTCTGAACTAGCAAATCAATTCAGTATGAAATTGTCAAGGGCAAAACATAACTGTATCATATTGTCCAGTGCAGAACATGCGAAAATACAAGGTGTGGTATATGTTTACTAGCTGCTTGATATTTGTGCAGACAGAGATGTCTGCCCGTTGCTATTTGGCAAACAAACAAAGTGCCCGCAATTTTGGTTGAAATGCACAAGAGAATAGTATAGTCACTGCATGCAGTGCCATTTGAAAATAGACACAGAAAGATTGGATAGTCACTTCATGGACTGCAGAAAAGTAGTACTGTACTATTTATTTGCCAACACTAGGTGCTTCATTGCTTTGGTCTGATTATACAATGGGCATCATTTTGCCTAAGTTAAAGTTTGTATTCCGAAAATAGTCTCGCCGTGTGATCGAGAGAAGACCAAATCATATTGCAGTGGATGTTCCTCCATCATGTGTGGTTCATTCTCATGGTTCCAGCTGTTGGGGAAACCACTTACGTTTGCAAGAGGAATTGTAGACTTCACAAACAAATTTGTCTTTCAGTCTGTACTGAATGTTGGCCAAGAGAAGCATCCATGTTAGTAGGAAGAACACATGTTTTTTCTAGATCTTTGCTTTTGGAGATACATATTTGTATATGATCTGTGAATCATTAAGATGCATTAACATGTTGATCTTATGTATGGGAATCGTACTAGTTAGTTTTAGTTGCGACGCAAGATCCAAAGTGGCTGATCTTTGCTTTCGGAGCTACATATTTGTATATGATCTGTGAATCATTGAGATGCATTAACAATTACTTATTTATGTTCGCCTAGTGTTTACAAGTTACTGATCGATCACTAGCTAGCCTACAAATGTGCTCCTAGGAGTTTTATTTGCGACGCAAGATGCGAAGTGGTAGTTTTTTGAATAAAAATGCCTACCCCTGAAGAAACTGACAGGCTACACTATCGATCCTACATGGATAAAAATGCCTACCTCTGAAGAAACTGACAAGCTACACTATCGATCCTACACGGATAAATAGCGGATCACACACGTACTACCTCCTTTCCGGTTTGCAGGCCTCAATTCAAGAAACGACCTACTTGATCCTACATGAATAAATAGCGGATCATGCACATACTAGTACCTCCTTTCCTGTTTGCAGGGCTTAATTCAAACCTCTCACCAACCAAGGTACTCCCTCCGTCCGGGATTTATTAGTCCCGTGAGCAAAGCAGCAAGACCAAGGCATGGCAATAATTAACGGTATGCAGAAGTTTAAGACTAATTAATTCCAGCGATTTAAGTGGCTGCATGCGTGCCCTCGACTGCGACTTGTTGCATGCTGCTTCGCGCACTGCCTACGAGCGATTCTGAGTGCATGCATGCAGCCGGCCGTAATTAAGGAAGCTAACTGATGCGAAAAAAGATACGCTTTAAATCCGTGGAATCATTATTGACAAGGAGGGAGATGATTCGAGTGCACTCGTTTGACCGCCAAGCCGGTGTGCGACCCAGACGGGACAGGACGACACAGTCATAATTTCAGTTTCTCTAGTTTTCCATGGCAAGCTGGCGCGCTAATCCATTATGCATTGAATTCCGATGACCGTCGTGCTTCCTTCCGCCTATAAGTACTGTTTCTCGGCCTTCTCAGGTGCCACCGTGACCCAACTCGCCATATACTCATAAGCCCCCACCGGCCCAACGTCGCTCGCCACGTCCGCCATGCCCCCGCCCGTCCGCGGTAGGCGACGCCGGAGGCGGTCATCGCCAGAACTAGTGTTCGGGTTTTCACCGGAAGGCAGACGGAGGGAGGAGGCATTCTATCTGTCTTTAGATGGCAATGTGGAGATCCAGGAGTTGTTGGAGCGCGACCGCATGGCAGAGGAGCAGGAGTTGTTGGAGCGCGACCGCCTGGCGCAGGAGCAGCGTATCGCCGATTTGTGCCGCCAGCGGGACATGGAACAGCAGCGCACCGACGCTCTGAGTCGCGATCAGTGCGCCCGCAACTGGGTCGACTACGTGGAGCCAGTGCCCGACAAATAGCCCTAGAGGCATTCGGGCACGCACGCGTTCGCGATGCCGATTTCTACTACCAGCTTGTCAAGTGGGTTTCCCGCTTGGAAGCCGAAGCTTCGGTGGACCACGCCGGCATGGAAAGGGCCAACGCGCGTGAGCAACGCACCCTATCGCACCTCTGGCAAGTCCGAGGCGAGGCGGAGGACGCCGGTGCTGGTGTTTAGCATGGACAGCAGATGGCGGACGGCATCGTCTAGTTAGCTAAGAGTAAGTTAGTACTTGTACGCTACTAGAGTGTTAGTGGGAGTAGATAGTTAACTTGCCTATGATGGTTGTCAACGTGGAAGTTCAGTACTCTATATGTGGATCAGACCTGTTACTTTGCTCTGAATGTTGAACTTTCCGTTTGAACGTATGGAATGGGCTGTTATTTTTTTAAATGGGTTGTATTTGTCCTCCACGGTTTAGAGGCTGAATTGTGGGCCTAGCAAGTTGACACGTACACAATCAGGAGATGATTGTACATGGAGAGGATGATAGCAGGGACCCGCCAAGGTCATGGCAGTACGCAAGCAAGTGCCTCCTTATATCAAGCCAATAAAAAATGGCTCCTCCTAGTGGATTTTTGACATCTGGGTCCCATGCCATTGTCAACGTAGTCAATAAACGAGAGAATTGCACAACGAGCGGCTGACACCAGGGACCTAGCACCTCGCCCAGTTATTTTTGTTTTGGGTTAATTTGATAAATGCCACTCCAAATCTGGTGTATCCGAGAAATGCCACTGCAATTTCCAAACTTTGAAAAATGCCATTTCATGCCATTTCTAGTGGCATTTTTTGAAGTCTGGAGTGGCGCTTTTGAAAGTTTGCAAACTGCAGTGGCATTTTTCAAAGTTTGCAAAAATTGAAGTGGCATTTTTCAAAGTTTGGAAATTGCAGTGGCATTTTTATGAATCTCCATAATTGGAGTGGCATTTATCTAATTTGTTTTTGAGATGGAAGAAGGGTGTCAACTGGCTGTGCGGGACACTCTGGCCTGTCTAGACAACCTTTTCTTTTATGTTTACGACAGACCAGCCCA
This sequence comes from Triticum urartu, assembly GCF_003073215.2. Classification (NCBI taxonomy): domain Eukaryota; kingdom Viridiplantae; phylum Streptophyta; class Magnoliopsida; order Poales; family Poaceae; genus Triticum; species Triticum urartu. Next base: position 270,646,783 of record NC_053024.1, on the reverse strand, counting down.
GTAGTTCTAGCCCAGTTCTTTTGTGATTTGTCAAGTCAGTCGCTTTATCAGGCCTGTTGGGCTGGAAATCTTTCAAGACGAGCAGAGCTTCATTCGACTGGCCGAGAAAATGGCCTATCAGTAATGAGAAATGGGATGTACATTTTTAAAACACATCAAACCCGCAATTATTTTAAAATATCTTTTTTCCATTTCGAGATTTTAAATTTCATTGATTTTTATGCGTGGACAATTTGTTGGATTTTATATTGATATACATTTATTTTTAAAATCAGTCTGAATGTGACTCGAAATTTCGGGATTAAAAACAGTTCAGACCGCACCGACATATGCAAAATTTCGTATAATTTTTTAACCTTGGCCACAATATGGGCTGTAATGCTAACATAAAGAATATGGGCTCCAAAAAACCTGTAAGAATTAGCAAATGGGCTGTAAATTATTTGAAATAATGGCAGATGGGTTGTATGTTGTTTTCCACAGATTTGAGGCTTTCCACCGATGGCTTGTATACTGTTGGATGTCCATCCAACGGCCGTCGTGCTTCTTCAATCTCTGCTCTTCCAGCTCCAGCCGCTCAAACAAGCGCCGGCGGGACTGGCTACTCCCTCCTCCCCGCGGCCGGTTGTGCTGCCACGCAGGCCTCACCGCCCCACCGTACTCCCATCGCTGGCCTAGCCATCCCTCTACTCACCCACACCTGCTGTTATTCTCCGGTGAAGGCAGACGAACCAGTAAACCCTCGTACAGTCGTACTCCCCTCCGCGTGGGAAACAAAAACAACGGCTGAGTCTTCCCTACCTCTATGTCGTTCCCTTCCTAGGCCTCGCCATCGTCCACCGCCCTGGTGCTCTCGGCGTCGCGTGGTCAGCGTGGTCAACGACCGACATGCATCTGAAGCGGACTGTACGTGGAGAGGCTGATAGCTGGGTCCATGGCCGCACGCAAGGAAATGCCTCCTTATTACGCGCAAAATAATGATTTCCTGCACCTGACATCTGGGACCCACCGAAACGGCCTCTATATTTCGCGAAAAAAACGTTACCGCCACTGACAGCTCGGACCCACCAGCTATATCTTCGCACACAAGGAAGTGCCTCCTTATTACGCACAAAAAAATGAATACCCCCCCTGCTAGCTGGGACCCAGTATAGTGGGCCTACTAAGTTGAAGGGGACAAAGGGCTTTATCAACTTAGTCAATATGCATGATTCTAGCTCGACTGACCATACGATATCCATCCAACGGCTGTAGTGCTTCTTCAACCTCACGTCTTCTTGCTCCAGCTGCCCAAAGCAGCGCCGGTCATGCCGCCTACTCCTGCCTCCCGTGGCCGGCTGTGCTGCCGCGGAGGCCTCACCGCCCCCATACTACTCCCACCGCTGGCCAGGCCATCCCTCCACTCCACTCACCCACACCCCCTGTTATTCTCCGGCGACGGCAGCGCAGCTGAACCAGTGAACACTCGTACTCCTCTCCGCGTGGGCATCCACTGCCGCGTCTTCCCCGGCTCCGCGTCGTCCCCTTCCTAGGCCTCGCCGTCGTCCACCACCATGGTGCTGTCGGCGCGGCGTGGTCAATGTGGTCAACGACCGAATTCCATCGGAAGAATACTGTACGTGGAGAGGCTGACAACTGGGTCCACGGCAGCCACAAGGAAGTGCCTCCTTATTATGCAGAAAATAATTATTCCTCCACCTGACAGCAGGGACCCACTGGACGCCCACTAGTATATCGCGGAAAAAACATTTGCCCCTGACTGCTGGGACCCACCGGATGGGCCACCGTATTTCACGAAAAACACGTTCCCCCTGCTGTCAGCTCGGACCCACCGGAAGTGCCTCCTTATTATGCACAAAAAAATGAATACCCCCCTGCTAGCTGGGACCCACCTTGGTGGGAGGCTAACTTGTGGGCCTACTAAGTTGACGGGGACGGAGGGCTTTGTCAACTTAGTCAATATGCATGATTCTAGCTCCAACGACCGTACGATGTCCATCCAATGGCCGTAGTGCTTCTTCAACCTCTGGTCTTCTTGATCCAGCCGCCCAAACTAGCGCCGGTCATGCCTCGTGCTCCTGCCTCCCATGGCCGGCTGTGATGCGGTGGAGGCCTCACCGCCCCCTACTACTCCCATGGCCAGGCCATCCCTCTACTCACCCACACCCCCTGTTATTCTGCGGCAACGGCAGCCTCACACCGCAGCGAACTAGTGAACCCTCGTACTGCTCTATGCGTGGGCATCCACTACCGCGTCTTCCCCGGCTTCGCGTCGTCCCCTTCCTAGGCCTTGCTTTCGTCCACCGCCCTGGTGCTCTCGGCACGGCGTGGTCAACATGGTCAAGGAACGACTTCCATCGGACGTGGACTGTAAATGGAGAGGCTGACAGCTGGGTCCACAGCCGTATCAAGGAAGTGCCTCCTTATTACGTGCAAAATAATTATTCCTCCACCTGACAGCGGGGACCCACCAGACGGGCCACCGTATTTCCTGAAAAAAACGTTTGCCCCTGACTGCTGGGACCCACCAGCTACATCTTCGCACACAAGGAAGTGCTTCACAGTCGGGACCCACCTGGTCGAAGCATACGTAGCGTTGTCATTCTGGTCACGAATGTGTACGTACATATATATTGGTGGATGTAGAGGCACACACGTGTCGTAGTAGAGGCACGCATGTAGCATGTACACGTACGTACAGCGGCCAGGGCGCAAGAAAGAAAATACGGCCACGTATGTGTACATACGGGTGAGGTCTCGAACGCCTACTCGCGCATACGTATGGCTAGGGCTCGTACATGGCTGGGTCGGAACGGAGAAACAACATTGTCGTCGTGTTCATGGGGAGGCAACAGAATGCGTCATGTTCATCGGGAGGGCTTGGACGGAAAAGGCGATGGAAACGAGGCCTGGCGTACCGCAAAATGGAGGAAACAGCCTTGTGTTCGACCGGCCACGTTCGAAACGGGATCCTGTTCATCGGGAGGGGTCTGGCGTACCGAAAAATGGAGGAAACAGACCTCCTACGGTCGAAACTAGGGTCCTGTTCATCGGGAGGGGTGTGGTGTACCGCAAAACGGAGGAAACGGACTTGTGTTGGAGCGCTACGGTCGAAACGGGGCTCCTGTTCATGGGGGGGGTGTGGCGTACCGCAAAACGGGACTCCACGGGATACTGTTCATCTCCACCATCGAACCCCTCCAGCCTCCACAAGCTACTGTTCATCCACCGTCGACCTCCTCCAGCCTCCACCTGCGACTGTTCATCCATGGGCTCCTGTTCATCCAGCCTCCACCGCGCGCTACTCCACCTGCTACTGTTCAACCAGCCCTCTCCACGAGCTCCTGTTCAACCACCCCTCCACGGGCTACTATTCATCCTGCCCTCCACGGGGTGGTCCTGTTCATCCAGCCTCCACGGGGTCCTGTTCATCCAGCCTCAACCGGCTCGATCAATCGGGGTCCTGTTCATCCAGAGGCAGCACCACGGGGTCCTGTTCATCCACCCCCACCGGGAACTGTTCATCCAAACTCCCCCCCCGCAACGCTCACTGTTCATCCAGAGGCAGCATCGACCGGCTTCAGTTAGCAGCAGTAGCGAAGGAATCACTCGATCGGGTTTAGTTAACAGCCATCGATCGATCGCTCGGGTTCAATAACGCATAGCCTGCAGTGCAATCGCTCAGGTTCAGTTAGAGCCCGACGCCTCGCTCGGGTTCAGTTAGAGCGAACGCCTCGCACACACGCGCATACGTGTACGAGAGAAGCGCGCATCGCTCGGCCCCCGACCTCCCACCATAACCGGGAACTCCCTGAAATTTTCCTCCCCCTCGCTTCTACCATGGTTTTTTCCGTCATGGACGGCCCAAAGAATGTCATGCAGTTGTGTCTCCAGCCCGCCCAGGAAGAAAAGCCCATTTTCTGTCATGATTTTTTGTCACAGAAGTAGGAGCCCACCACATCTATGATGATACCGGGTTTTGTCACAATTATCGTCATAGAAGTGTCATATGTATGACAAAAAAAATTCCGTTTGGCCCAAAATTTCACGGATGTGTCTTTTTTTGTAGTGATGGTATTGCCAAGGGCTTACCCAAATACAAGTGCTATCACATAGATGACAAGGACACCTTATTCTTCGAGGATCAGATCGTGGTTCCTAACGGTGATCTAAGGAAGGTCATAATGAATGAAGCGCGCAATTCTCTTCTTTCCATTCATCCAGGAAGTTCGAAGATGCACCATGACCTCAAGCAGTCATATTGGTGGACTCGAATGAAGCGAGAGATTGCTCAATTCATGAATGAATGTGATGTTTGTCGAAGGGTGAAAGCAGAACACCAATGACCAGCTAGTCTCCTTCAACCTCTTGCTATTCCAGAATGGATGTTTGATCATATCGAAATGGACTTTGTTACTGGATTTCCAAAGTCCAAGTGTGGGAATGATGCTATCTTCATTGTCATCGACAAGCTTACAAAAGTGGATCATTTCATTCCTATCAAAGAATCTATCATGGCAGCTCAGTTGGCAGAGCTATACAAATCCAGAATTGTCTCTCTGCACGGCATTCCGCAGTTGATAGGTGAAAATCTCAAAGCTGCGCAATCGCGCCAGAGGAGTTACTATGATAGCAAGCACCGTGACTTGGCTTTCGAGATAGGAGACCATGTCTACCTACGCGTCTCTCCAATGAAAGGCACTCGACGCTTCGATATCAAAGGGAAGCTTGCCCCGAGATACATGGGTCCTTTCAAGATCATTGGCAAAAGAGGTGACCTCGCCTATCAACTTGAGCTCTCGTCCAACTTCGCAAATGTGCACGATGTGTTTCACGTGTCACAGCTTTGCAAGTGCTTCAAGACGCCTGAGCGCACTATCAACTTCGAAGAGATTGATCTCCAAGAAGATTTGTCTTATCATAAGCATCCCATTGTCATTCTTGAAGAAACCGAGCACAAACTCGCAGCAAGTCGGTCGAATTCCTAAAAGTTAAGTGGTCTCACCATTCCAACCGAGAAGCGACTTGGGATCGCGAGGATCACCTCCATTCTGAATATCTGGAGTTCTTTCAGTCCTAGATCTCGGGGCGAGGTCCTCTTGTAGTGGAGGAGAGTTGTAACACCCCAAATGTAAAACTTCCATATTTGGAGATGTATTCAACATTGTCATGTTCAATACTAAGTGGTTTTCCTGTTTGTGGGCTTCATTTTTGGTTTGCTTTGATTCTCATTGCTTGTCTTCTCATGCCTTATCATTAATGTTCCATCAGGGCCTCATCATATGTTGCATTGTGCTTAGGGTCATTTTACTTGCCGTTATCATTATGTGCATCTTCATGTGTAGCATATTGCATTGTGGCATGTTGTTGAGTGAGTCATGGCATCATCACATCTCCCCACCTCTTCCTTTCCTTTTTGGCAAGCTAATATTTTAGCCTCCATTAATGTTCTTTTTTCCCCAATAAATCTTGCTTCATGTCCTAAATTCCTATGCCAAGTTTCACCTCTTTTGGAATTGTTTTGGTTAGGTTTTAAAATGGCTCAAGTTTGAATTAAATTCAAACTTGAATTATTTTACTTCCATTAAAAATGCCCAAACCAATTATCTTAAATAAGGCATAATTCTATGGTCCTGAAGATATTTCCATATCTCTCACCACCCACTCCATTTTCCTCTATGCTTTTTCTTTTTCATTTTCTATTTGAGGAGAAAGTAAAAGAGAAAGCAGCAGCTCCAGGCATCCAACCCAGTGCATCAGCAGCCACATGGGCCTCGGCCACCAGGCCGGCCTACAAACCCCATGCCAGCACGCCAGCAAGCCTATGCGTCCTCCCTATCGCAGCAGTTTCACACCCGCGTGCGCATTCAACCCCCTCTGGCTCCGCGACACGTGGCCAGGGCAAGCCCGCTGGTCAGCGACCACGCCCGCGCCCGCACCCACCTTTTCTCCTTCCTCCTCCCTGTGCTTCACTGCGCCATGGCCGAGCACATGAGCACCGTGCCTCCCCCACACCCCTATTTATCCCCTAGCGTCCGAGCCGGTCCTAGGGTTTCCCCAATCGCCGTCGCCACCCAGGGGCTTCTCGCCTGCTCTCCTTCCTCCTACCCAATCGCTTTTGTTCGAGACAGAGAGCTCGAGCTCGTCATCGGCTTGCTCTTCGTGGGTTCCAAGCGCCACGGATGTGTCCTTCTTCTTCCCCGACATCGTCCTCGTCCATGACATCGACTACGGTGCCCTGGACGACAAGTTCCTCGACGTCCTATGCTTCCATCTCCTTCTCGGTCAGGACCGTGCCGAGGTTTAGAGCTCGACTGCATCGCCGTAGACTCGTCTCCGTCGATGTCTTCATGTCCTAGGGTGAGCTAGGTATACCTACCTCCCTTCCCTCCTCTTCCTGCCGCATTTAGATCATTGGAGTCACCACTAGACCCATGCCATCGTCAAGTCCTCGCTGCTCTGGCGAACCTCTGAAACTTCCAGAGAAACGTTGCCATGCTACTTCCGGATCTTGTCGCCGCTCGTCTCACTCGGGCCCCTGCTTTGCTTCCTCGCCCCGCGCGCGCCCGTCCTTGCCTCGCATCGCTGCCGTCGCTCACCGCGAACGGCACAGCCCCGAGCAGAGTTGCGCTCGGGCTCGAGCGCCCCGCTCCCCTGTTGAACGCCCGCTCCCGCATGTGTTCCCCTGTTAAACCCCGCATGCCTGCTGCTGTCTCTAGTCACCCACCATCGCCGTCGTTGATCGTCGGCGCGTCCGTGTCTTCTCTGCTGCACGGGAGAAGGAGACCCAAGCCCGTGCTTGAGATAGCTCAAGAAGAGCCGAGCCCCATCCTAACCAGAACATCAAGCCAGCCCAGCTGGTCGAGCCGAGCCAGTTCCACCCAGGCGACCCAGGTTTGAATCCCCTTGGGCGCATAAACCCCCCTTTAGTTGTTTTAATTGTTGTATCACTAACAGCTAGGCCCCACTTGTCATACACACACCCCACAGGACCCCACATGTCATCCTCACCCCCTCCTCTTATTTCTTTTTATTCTTTTACTCCAGTGCATTCCATTTCTGGAAAGTCCTCTCTTTCCATTTCAAGCAAGTCAAAATCTGGAAATTCCATTAGTGGAATACTGCCAATTCTGTCAATAGCCATTTTAGGCAGGTTTCCTCTTATAGCTTTTGTGATGATTTTCTGTAGAACCCCAACATATTATATATGTTTTTGGGGTAGAAAATTCCCACAAATCCATTGGTTGCATTAGTTTTTGCATTTGAGCAAGTTCATGACCATGTCATTTTACATCATGTTACTGTTTTGGCATTTTTGTGTGATTTAATTCAAGCATGCTATGTTTGTACATGGATAGCTTCATTTTCATGCCTACTTCATGCTAGATTTTATTCCATGTCACTTAGTGCACTGTGATGAGTGCCACAAGCTTGCAAAGTTGCCATAATGAATCTATTTTTGCCATGCCATGTTTTCTTCTAAGTCTAAAACAGGTCATATCACTTGCCATGCTTGCATAGGTGCTACCTCATTTTCTGTGCATCTTTGGCTAAAGTTCAGTAAGGGAGTTTTGATCTTTGCCTTTAGTACTAGCATGCCATGCATTTGTTTGCCATGATATGTTCTTGTAGCATGTTAGCTCTAAACATTGCTACCTGATGTTGTATATACCATGTTTAGTATTTTCACTAAGTCTGTGAAGCTATTATCATTTTCATTTTTGCCATGCTATTTTAGGCTTGCTCTAGTGAGTTCTAGCAGGAGCTCAGTGTTCATGATTTGTAGAGCTTCACTTGTACTTTACTGCCATGTGTTTTGTTTCCTTGTTAGAGTGATGTAGCATAGTTTCTTGATGCATCTTAAGTGCCATGATGTTGTTAAGTGCAGTTTTGCATCGTTCGTGTTTTGATCGTCCTTTGCAAACCGAGCATCCGTTTCCGGTGCTCCTTATATCGATTTCGACCAAAATCATCCAATCTTTCTAGCGGCATGCTTGGTTTGCCAAGTTGATGCCTTGATCATCTTTTCCCTTCCGGAGTACCCATATGCATTGCACATCATACCTTGCATTCCATGCCATGTCTTGCATCATGTTGCTTGTGCATTGCACCGTGATTGATTGTTGTTCCATTGCTTGTGTTCTTGCTTTGGGTAGAGACGAGAGACGAGTTCGTGAACGAGGATCCTATTGAGTACGTTTATGAGGACCAAGCTTTCGACAACTCTGAGAACTTTGCAGGCAAGATGACCATTACACTCAATATCACTTCCATCTTTGCTTTCTAGTTGTTCGCTCTATCGCTATGTCGCACTACCTACCATTTGTTTATCAAGCCTCCCATATTGCCATGTCAAGCCTCTAACCCACCTTCCTAGCAAACCGTTGTTTGGCTATGTTACCGCTTTTGCTCTGCCCCTCTTATAGTGTTGCTAGTTGCAGGTGCAGAGTAGGTTGTTCCATGTTGGAACATGGATATGTTGGGATAAGACAATATCTCGTATTTAATTAATGCATCTATATACTTGGTAAAGGGTGGAAGGCTTGGCCTTTTGCTTGGTGTTTTTGTTCCATCCTTGCTGCCTTAGTTTCCGTCATACCGGTGTTATGTTCCTTGAATTTACGTTCCAAACACGGTTGGAGTGTTATGGGCCCCCCTGGTCTCTTCGCCTAAAGTAAAGCTTTCCCGAGGAGATCCAACATTGGTTTTACCATTTCCCTAATAACAACTAAAATTGTGCATAGGGAGTAATTAACACGCGGACTCTTAATCAACCCCCGGGCTAGTGCTCGACATGAGTGTTGGTCCACCTACCTAGCAGTGGCGGTGCCGCTATTTGTCTATCGTCCACTTTGCATAGATGGATGAGTCCGTAGATAGAGAGCGCATGGCTCTGGACATGGATCTGACTCACCGGGAGACCTCCTTGGGATAGTTTTCCTTTCTTCGAAGATCTTTTGCACCGGGAATCCGAGAATACTCAGGGTGTCCCACGATGGAGGATGGTCTCCGCGGATCGTGAGCTTGTCATGGGCTAAGTTGGGACACTCCTGCAGGGTTCAAACGTTCGAGATCCGTGCCTGTGGTTATGTGGCAGATGTGAATTTGTTAATATCCGGTTGTAGAGATCTTGACACTTGACTTATTTAAAATGTGCCAACCGTGTGAGTAACCGTGCCGGTCTCTCTCCGTTGAAGTTCGGGAAGAGAACACGGTGGGGTTATGTTTGAACATAAGTAGTTCAGGATCACTTCTTGATCACTTCTAGTTTACGACCGTTGCATAGTTTCTCATCTTACTCTTGTACTCATATGATAGCCACCATATTTTCTTAGCGCTTGCTGCAACTCCACCTCATAACCACATCCTACCCATAAGCTTAAATAGTCTTGATCTCACGGGTTTTGAGATTGCTGACTCCTCGTGACTCACAGATACTACCAAAATAGTTGCAGGTGCCGATGATACCAGTGCAGGTGATGCCATCAAACTCAAGTGGGAGTTCAATGAGGACATTGGTTGTTACTATGTTTCATTTCCGGATGATCAGTAGTGGAGCCCAGTTGGGATGATCGGGATTTAGCATTTGGGGTTGTTTGCTTTTCATTTGGATTTGTCTATAGTCAGACTATGTGTGAACTCTGAATGATGTATGAATTATTTGATCATTGTGTGACATGGCGATTGTAAGCCAACTATTTATCCCTTTTCACTACATGGGATTGTGTGAAGATGACACTTCTTGTGACAAAACCAAATTGCGGTTATGCCTCTAAGTCATGCCTCGACACGTGGGAGATATAGCCGCATCTTGGACGTTACACCGTAAGTCCACGAGACGGGGTGATAGTGTCACATGATCGTGAGTCTCTGCTCGTTACCACGCACTACCAAGACACTAACGGTGATATTTGATCCGAGTAGGCCTCTGGCATTTTTCACACTAACCCCCATGCGGGAATAAGTATGGGCACTCTGCGTCGTATGTATCAGCCGAAAGCTCAACGAACGTCAGTGATGGACCAGTGCGCTGGGTATGGGCACCCTCGCTTGTATAAGGGGGGCTTGGTCTGCTCACCGGCCGCGTACACAACGCGCAGGAGTGCGAAGTGCAATGGGCCCAAGACCCCTTGATGTAGGGTAGAACCCTAGGGGCCCGATCTTTCACAAAATGGAGGGATCCTATGAAGAACACGAAGAGAACGAGGGGGAAACACAACGGGAAGCACGAGAGAATTACTCAAACCAACAAGAACGATCACACATATGCTAGATCCTCGTAACACAAAGAGATACACGATCTGAATCCAATAAAGGACAATACATAAGGTAGCTAGTTCATCTCCAAAGGAGTTCTTGATGATCTTCCCAAAAAGGAGTCTTGAATCCAAAGAGGATCTTCTCCGAAGAGGTGCCATTCCCTCGCGGTGGAGTAGATCCGGATGGATGAGCGAAGCTCTATCTCACATATGCGCTAACACAACCCTAACCCTATTACAGAGCTAGGAGACGAGTATGTATAGACCAAGGGCTAAGTTGGGGATAAATGGGGTGAAACCCCTTTAACCGTGCACAGGCAGGGCGGTAGTACTGGTCATGGGGGCGGTTGTACCGCTGGGCGCTCAGGTACTGGTACCAGGAGGTGCTTCCGGATGTTCTCAGCGGTTGTACCGGTGCTTGGGGTGATTGTACCGGTCTGGTGGCTATTACAGGGATAAACCGGTGTTGTACCGGCCTTACACCGCTCGATCACAGAACCTTTACCGGTAGTTGGGCAGTAGTCGAGCGGTTGTACCACCCAGGCGGTAGTTGGGCGGTACATGGGCGGTTGTACCGGGATTTCTGTGCTGGGCAGATTCTCTTCATGCTCTTGATGTCCATCTTGCGTCATAACCTCTCCTTGGTTGCTTCCTTGGTACCTAAGCACACAAAGCATCTCCATTTGAGCTAGTAGCCATGTCTCAAGTGGGTCAAAGGGGAGTTCAACAAGGAGAGAGTTAACCTCGTTCTTGATAGCCCTTGCAGCGCTCGTGTCATTGGTCCACGTGGAATCTTGGGAGAGAAATATAGGTCCATGGGGATGGCCGTAGGATGCTATGCATCATCTCCCCCGCCTTGGGAAGGATCCGACCTAGTATCGCAAACCTCAGCACCATGGTAGGGAGAGAGATCTTTGACGTTGAATATGTCACTCATGGAGTACTTGTCACGCGGGATGTCGATCTTGTAGGTGTTGTTGTTGTTGTAGCATGCTAGCACCTTGAAGGGTCTGTTGGCTCGAGGTAGAAGCTTGGGCTTGCGTTCGTTGGGGAAGTGGTCCTTTCAAAGGTGTAGCCACACAAGATCTCTGGTGTTGAATATCATCGGGTGCTTCTTAGTGTTGATCTTGGTTGCGAGGCATTGTACTTGGCGTTCGATGGTGTGCCTTGTATATTCATGCACCTTCTTGAGATAACTCGCTCATGCATTCGCGTCCATGTTGATGCACTCTTGTAGTGGTAGAGGAAGAATGCCCAATGGTGACAACGAGTTGAATCCGTAGACGACCTCGAAGGGGAACTTGCCGGTAGACGAATGTCTTGCACAGTTGTAGGCGTACTCGGCGATGGGTAGACACTCCTCCCACTCCTTGATGTTCTTCTTGATCAACAATTGTACTAGAGTGGAGAGTGTCTAGTTCTTGACTTCCATTTGGCCGTAGATTGCGGATGGTATGCCGAAGAAAACAAGAGCTTGTTTACGAGCTTGGCGCATAGCGTCTTCCAAAAGTATCTTAGGATCTTCACGTTGTAGTACGCAACAATCGTATTTTGCACTCCATGTAGATGCAAGGTTTCGCTACAAAAAAGATTTGCAACATGTGACGCATTGTCTATCTTGTTGCATGGTATGAAAGTGCCATTTTAGAGAATCGGTCCACAATAACAAACACGGAATCCTTTCCATTTCTAGTTCTAGGCAAACCAGGCACAAAATCCATGGTAATATCCTCCCATGGGTGATATGGAATTGGAAGGGGCATGTAAAGACCATAACATTGAGCTTTAGACTTAGCTTTGCGACATGTAGAACATCGGTTGGTGAAGCGTGAGACATCGCGGAACATCTTGGGCCAAAAATAGTTCTTCGAGAGCATAGCAAATGTCTTGTCGCGTCGAAAGTGTCTCATTAGTCCTCCTCCATGAGATTCTTGCAAAAGAAACAAAGGAAGAGAAGACTCAGGGATGCAAAGTTTGTTAGCTCTCATAAGATAATCATCCTTGATGTAATAGGGTTCCCAAGATGTATGCATCAAACATTTGGAATAAGGAACAGCGAAAGTAGGATCATGCACATACAAGTCTTTTATGTGTTCAAAGCCAATGTCATTCAATTCAAGTTTGGTGACAAGCATGCAAATGCGGGAAGGAGCGTCTTCCACAACATTTAGCATGACGCTTGTTCAACTTAGTTTGACCTTTAAGATATTTAAGCGTTTCATGGTCGGTGTGGATGACAAATTCATGTGGTAGAAGATAATGTTTCCATTCACGCAAAACTCGCACTAAAGCATATATCTCTTTGTCATAGATGGGATAATTGAGTTGCGCTCTGGAAAGTTTTTCACTAAAGTGAGCAATGGGGCGCTTCTCTTTCATTAACACACCTCCTATGCCATTACCACTAGCATCGCAATGAACTTCAAAAGTTCTGTCAAAGATGGGTAATGTAAGCATAGGAGCATGAATAAGGAAATTCTTAAGATCATTAAATGCGGTGTCTAGGGATGGTCACCAAACAAATGGTGCATTTTTCTTACTCAAAGCATGCAAAATGTGAAGCAATGGTGCTAAAATCCTTCACAAATCTACGATAGAAACCGGTTAGACCAAGAAAACTACGCACTTGTTGCAAGTTGGTTGGTTGGGGCCAAGTATTAATAGCATTGATCCTAGATTCGTCAACATGAACACCCTTAGAAGACACAACAAAACCCAAGAAAACAAGCTTATCAACACCAAAAAGGCATTTTTCCATATTAGCATCAAGGCGCTCTTTCCTAAGGGTTTGCAACACGGTTCTAAGATGGGTGACATGGTCTTTGAGAGATTTGCTAAACACAAGAATATAGTCAAAATAGACCACAACAAATACTCCAATGTAGGGGCGAAGAACAAAATGCATGACTCGAATGAAAGTACCAGGTGCTTCACATAAAAACCATTGGCATAACAAGCCATTCATATAAGCCAAATTGGGTCATAAATGCGGTTTTCCATTCATCACCTTCTTGGATGCGTATTTGGTAGTAGCCACTTTTAAGATCAATTTTAGAGAAAATGGTGGCTCCTCTAAGCTCATCTAGCATGTCATCTAGGCGTGGAATAGGGTAACGATAACGCACGGTAATAGCATTGAAAGGACGACAATCGGAACACATGCGATATGTACCATCTTTCTTGGGAACAAGCATTACCGGGATGGCACAAGGGCTCAAGCTTTCACGTACATGGCTGTTGTCGATGAGTTGTTTTACTTGTCATTGGATCTCCTTGGTTTCCTCGGGGTTGACACGGTAGGGAGCCTTGTTGGGAAGTGGTGCTCCGGGGATGAGGTCGATTAGGTGTTCGATGCCTCGTAGTGGAGGTAGGCCTGGAGGTAGCTCGTCGGGGAAAACGTCTTTGGAATTCCCGCAATAGAGAAACTAACACTAAAGGTAGATTGTGAGAGGTGTTAGCTTTTGGTGCCTTGTCCTTGCACAAAAGGACATAGTGCATGACACTTGATGGGTTCTCACACACTTCTCTTATCTCACTTTTGGTGGAAAATAGTACTAAGTTCTTCTTGTCGCTCATCGTGGAGGCACTCAATTTGGGCTTGCGGCACTCACTCTCTTTTGGGTGGTTCGCTCTCTCACTATTCTCTCCATGATGGGTGGCTTGCTTGTCGGCGATCACTTGGCTAGGAGACATAGGTCATAGAACATACTCCTTTCCCTTCATCTTGAAGCTATAGTGATTGGTCCGTCCGGAGTGAATGACGCCTTGGTCAAATTGCCATGGTCGTCCAAGAAGGTGGCAAACGGACATATGAACAACATCACACTCCAAAGTGTCTTCGTAAGCTCCGATCTTGAAGGAAACTTGTACCATATGCTCCACTATAGCGACCAGACCTCAAATAGTCCGATCTCTGTGCTTTAGTGTCATCCCTGGATCAGTAATGCTGACACGCACAGTACTTGAAGGATTTATAACAGAGTAGCAATCACACACTTATTACATCGAATGTCTCAAAAGAGAACTTATTACAATAAATATGACTTATGGCCATCTAATAATGATAACAGCGGAAAGCTTGGAAGATAAGTGAGTCCATCAACTCCAACGGCATCACTGAGTATAGAACCATGACCTAAAGGCACCTTACTCGTCATTTGAAAAGTCTGCAACATGAACGTTGCAGCCCGAAAACGGGTCGGCACATGGAATATGCTGGCAATGAAACACATAGAGAGTAGTGAACATAATAGGCTATACTACATGCATATATGGCTGGTGGAAAGCTCTATGGTTACAGTTTTGCGTAAAGCCAGTTTTTCCCTACTGCAAAGGAATAAATTTTATTTAGCTATCATTGTGGTTGTTAAACATTGACAAGATAGACATCCTCTCAATCCCAATTAAACATCATCATTGAAACCCAACAAAATTAATTAAAGTAACATGATGAGATTCACATGTTAATCCAAGTACTAGATACTCAAAACGTCCATAACCGGGGACACGGCTAATCATGATTAGTTTATACACTCTGCAGAGGTTTGCGCACTTTTCCCCACAAGACTCGATCTCCTCCGTTGGGATTCTCGCACTACATGGTGTTTGAGAAACGGATGACCGAGACATAGTCTTTCAGAAGCACTAGCACCTTACAGTCGGGTAGACCGTTACACCTACTTTCCCCTACATCTGCTAGTCTACCACTGTAAGAGTTCACACGACTTAATCAACTATGCTAGAGCCCATAGTAGCTTGTGGCTGCACACGGAAGTTTCTAGCATGAATAATCTCATGATCCCTTTGATCCTGGGTGACTCGGCTGCGGGTGACTCGGCTGGCATACTCGAGAATCTTGACTGGTTTCTCCTCATAGGTCAAATCACTATCCAACTGAATGGCTTCCAGCGGCACTGTATCTCTCAGTGGTATATCAGCCATCTCTGCGTGGCACTTCTTCAACTGGGAAACATGGAACACATCGTGAACTCCTGACAATCCTTCGGGCAACTCCAACTTGTAGGCAACTTCTCCCATACATTCCAAAACTTTGTATGGTCCCACAAAACATGGCGCTGACTTTCCCTTAACTCCAAAGCGCTTAACTCCCCGAAGTGGAGATACTTGAAGATACACTCGGTCTCTGATTTCATAAACTGTCTCCTTGCGTTTAGAATCTGCGTAACTCTTCTGCCTGGACTGGGCTACCTTGAGCCTATCGTGAATCAATTTCACTTTTTGTTCAGACTCCTTAATCAAATCCGGTCCAAACAACTGGCGGTCTCCAACTTCATCCCACGACAATGGGGTCCTGCAGCTTCTTCCGTACAAGCCTTCGAAAGGGGCCATATTCAAACTAGATTGATAACTGTTGTTGTAAGAGAAGTCTGCATATGGCAAATTGTTGTCCCAACTAGATCCATAATCTAGCGCACAAGCTCTCAGCATATCTTCCAAAAACTGATTGACTCTCTTGGCCTGTCCATCTGTCTGCGGATGAAAAGCTGTACTAAACTCTAGCCTGGTACCCAAAGTTTCGTGCAATTGATTCCAGAACTTTGAGGTAAACTGGGTTCCTCTATCAGATACAATGCTCCTAGGAACTCCATGCAGACATACGATCTTGGTCACGTATATCTTTGCCAACTTAGCACTGGTGTAAGTGGTCTTTACTGGGATGAAATGAGCTACCTTCATCAAGCGATCGACTACAACCCATATCGAGTCATAGCCAGAACGGGTCCTGGGTAATCCCATGATAAATTCCATGCCTAGCTTATCCCACTTCCATTCGGGTATCGGCAATGGTCGTAGCAATCCTGCTGGCTTCTGATGCTCTGCCTTTACTCTCTGACATACATCACAAACTGCTACATACTCTGCAATATCCTTCTTCATTCCGGTCAACCAGAAAGTATCTTCAAATCCAAATACATCTTGGTAATTCCTGGGCGAATCGAGTATGGTGAATCATGGGCCTCCTGCAGAATCAACTTCCTGATCTCCAGGTCGTTAGGCACATAAACACGGTCTTCAAACCATAGGGTATCGTGATCATCCTCACGAAATCCTTTAACTTTTCCTTTGCTCATCTTCTCCTTTATAGAGGCAATCTCCTTGTCTCTCTTCTGAGCTTCTCTGATCTTATCCATTAAAGTAGACTGAATCCCCAATGCTGCAACGTAGCCTCTCGGAACTATCTCCAAACATAGCTCACGAAGATCCTCGACTAACACCTTCGGTAAATCTCCCGTCATTAGTGTGTTGACATGGCTCTTACGGCTCAATGCATCGGCTACTAAGTTAGCCTTTCCGGGGTGATAATGCAATCTCATATCATAATCCTTGATGAGCTCCAACCATCTCCTTTGCCTGAGATTCAACTCCTTCTGCGTGAAAATGTACTTCAAACTCTTGTGATCCGTGTACACCTCACAATAGTTTCCAATGAGAAAATGTCTCCAAGTCTTCAATGGATGCACTACGGCTGCTAACTCCAAATCATGTGTAGCATAATTCAACTCATGGGGCTTAAGTTGTCATGAAGCATACAAAACAACTCTTCCCTCCTGCATAAGCACTGCTCCATGTCCTCGACGTGAAGCGTCACAATACACCTCATAATCCTTGCGCTGATCTGGCAGAATCAACACTGGTGAGGTAACCAAATGTTTCTTCAACTCCTGAAAACTGGCCTCACATTCCTTAGTCCATTTGAACTTGGTATCGTTCTTCAACAACTCCGTCGTAGGTTTTGCAATTTTTGAGAAATTCTCTATGAATCTCCGGTAGTATCCTGCAAGTCCAAGAAAACTCCAAATCTCTCCAACTATTGTTGGGGCTTCCCAATTTGTCATAGTGACAACCTTGGTGGGATCTACTGCTATTCCTTCTCCGGATATAACATGTCCGAGGAATCCAACTTCTTTCAACCAAAACTCACATTTGCTGAACTTAGCGTATAAGTGATGTTCTCTGAGCTTACCAAGTACCAAACGCAAATGTTCTTTATGTTCTTCTTCATTCTTCGAGTAAACTAGTATATCATCAATGAACACTAACATGTCCGAGGAATCCAACTTCTTTCAACCAAAACTCACATTTGCTGAACTTAGCGTATAACTGATGTTCTCTGAGCTTACCAAGTACCAAACGCAAATGTTCTTTATGTTCTTCTTCATTCTTTGAGTAAACTAGTATATCATCAATGAACACTACGACGAACTTATCCAAAAACTCCATAAACACTTTGTTCATCATGTTCATGAAATATGCAGGTGCGTTAGTCAGACCAAAGGACATAACGGTATACTCATACGGCCCGTACCTGGTGGTAAAAGCAGTCTTAGGTATATCCTGCTCTCGAATCTTCAAATGGTGGTATCCTGATCACAAATCGATCTTGGAAAATACCTTTGCTCCTTGCAATTGGTCAAACAGATCATTGATCATCGGCAGTGGGTACTTATTCTTGATCGTCACTTCATTCAATCCTCGATAATCAACAACCATCCTTAATGATCCATCCTTCTTTTCCACTAGAAGTACTGGCCATCCCCAAGGTGATGAACTTGGGCGAATATATCCCTTATCCAGTAACTCCTTAATCTGCTTCTTAATCTCCTCCAAATCCTTTGCACACATTCTATGCGGTCTCTTAGATATTGGTCCTGTGCCTGGCAAAAGCTCAATCGAAAACTCAATGTCCCTAACCGGTGGCATGCCTGGCAACTCTTCTGGAAATACATCCGGAAAATCCTTTACCACCGGTACTTCCTCTTGTACAACTCCTATTAGGGAATTTACTTGAGTCATATTCGGCACATGCCGCGATACATACTTGATCCTTCTTCCTTCCGGGGTGGTAAGAAAAATCGACTTACTAGCGCAATCGATTTTTCCTCCATACATCGATAGCCAATCCATACCCAGAATTACATCCAAACCTTGTGAATCCAAAATGATTAAATCCGAGGGGAAAACATGCCTACCTATACTGAATGGCACTTGAAAACATCCTCGACTGGCCATATACTCCGCTCCTGGTGAGCTTACTAACATAGGTGTTCTAAGAACTTTGGTGGGCGGTTTATGCTTATCCACAAATCCCCTTGAGATGTATGAATGTGATACACCAGTATCCAAAAGAACGATTGCAGTAAAAGACTTAACCAAAAACTTACCTATTACTGCATCTGGCTGGGCTTCAACCTCCTCCACGTTAACGTGATTCACCTATCCCCTGTTGAAAGGGTTCGGCTTCTTCCCTGAGCTTCCATTGCCATTTCCATTCTGGGCTTCAGGACATTCATTAGTGTAATGTCCAGTCTTCTGGCACTTATAGCAAGTGACTTGGCTCAGGTCTCTCTTGGCTGGGGTTGACGGGTTGGTACGATTCTGGCCGTTGCTTCCTCCATTCCCATTACCATTCTTGGGGCCATTATGATTGGGCGAGCTACCTCCTCCATGGGTATGCTGGAAATGTCCTCCCGATTTCGGGGTAAAACGTGGCTTCTGCTGAGCTCCAGAATTGTACTTCCCTTGTCCATACTTCCTCTTGCGGTTCTCAATCGGCTACTGCTTCCCTTCAATCATGAGAGCTCTATCTACCAACTCTTGGTAGTTGTTGAAAGTTGCTACCATCAACTGCATGCTCAGCTCATCATTCAGTCCTTCCAAAAACTTCTCCTGCTTAGCTGCATCTTTAGCAACGTCATCTGGGGCATAACGTGCTAGCTTACTAAAGTCATCCACATACTGCCAACGGTCTGTCCTCCTTCGCGCAAGTTGCGAAACTCACGCTTCTTCATGGCCATAGCTCCTGCTGAAACATGGGCAGTACGGAAAGCCTGCTAAAATTGGTCCTATGTCACCGTGGCTATAGGGTAGGTGACAGTGTAATTCTCCCACCATGATGTTGCTGGTCCATCCAACTGATGTGCGGCAAAGCGCACCTTCTCAGCATCAGTACATCCTGTAGTGGTTAACTCCCTTCCAATCTTGCGGAGCCAATGATCTGCTACTATAGGCTCGGTGCTACTAGAGAACACCGGCGGATTCAGCCTAAGAAAATGGGTTAAGTGATCAACAGGTGGTGGCGGTGCTGGGTTGTTGTTGTTGTTATTGTTGTTCCCCTGATTCTGATTCTAGACTAGCAATTGAATCAATGTATTCTGTTGCTGGATCAACTGAGTGAGCTCCGATGGAAATGCAAATCCATTGTCATGTCTCGGAGGCATCTGATGGGTTTAGAAAAGATGAGAATATAGGATAGAATGAGGTCTAGAGAGAAAACACTACCCATATGCACATGAGGCAAATGCAAACAAAATCACTTCATTCAATCAAACAAGGGCATGCAACGGTCTATCTATCATTACAAAAGTGCTCGGGCTATACTAGATACATGGAAGAATTCTACTACCGATATGGTGGTCGGCTAGAAAAACTGCTCCGATGAAGACTCCATGATATCTGCTCCAGCTTCATCAACATAGTCATCATAGCTATCGTCTGGGTCCGAGTCGGTGTCGCTGATGATGATGTAGTTCTCTGGACAAGTGCAATCATCTTCTCCTCCAGTTGCGGGACATCCCATGAACACTTTTAGCTTCTTCTTCAGATCATCATTCTTCTCCACTAGTGTTGCTATTTCCTCCTCATATCCATCGCATGTAGACTTGAGTTCTTCCTCCAGCTCCATGATCTTGGTCATGGCCTTCTTCAGGTCTATCATGCCTGCGCACATCTGGTTCTCCTAGCGTCGAATGTGCTGGTTTAACTCCTGGATGAAAGCTGCAATTGATCTATCCTTCCTGGTACTGGTCATCTCCCATTGCTCATCTCGGCGCCCACAAATCTGGTAGATAGTATCCTTGAGATCCTTGTGGTAAACTTCTCCAATGCGCCCCATAGTGATGTGGGCTGTCATGCTCTTTCCTAGACTCCAGGTTGGTGCATCAAAGGAAAACTATATGGGCTCAGTGACAGGCATGAACATCCTTCCTGGAACTTGAACTTGAATCATCCAGCGTTCCTCTTCAGGTAAAGTGGCATTGTAGGTCCCGGTGAAGCTTGGTACTCTGATGTTCAGGTATCTAGTGACTTCCTTCAAGTGACGTCTAAAGGGTGTATCTTCATCTGGTTGCGTGAACTTGTTCCTTGCATCCGCCATCCTAAAAGAGTAGAAAAGATGAGGAGTCAGAAATGAGAAAAGTGAGTAGTGATCTAGGGCTTTTAGCTTAGTGGTCGTGTCCTACAGTCAGCGTGTGCTCTGATACCATCTTGTAGCGATCAGACCTCAAACAGTCCGATCTCTATGCTTTAGTGTCATCCCTAGATCAGTAATGCTGACAAGCACAGTACTTGAAGGATTTATAACAGAGTAGAAATCACACACTTATTACATTGAATGTCTCAAAAGAGAACTTATTACAATAAATATGACTTAAGGCCATCTAATAACGATAACAGCGGAAAGCTTGGAAGATAAGTGAGTCCATCAACTCCAACGGCATCACTGAGTATAGAAACACGACCTAAAGGCACCTTACTCGTCGTCTGAAAAGTCTGCAACATGAACATTGCAGCGCAAAAACGGGTCAGCACATGGAATATGCTAGCCATGTAACACATACAGAGTAGTGAACATAATAGGCTATACTACATGCATATATGGCTGGTGGAAAGCTCTATCGTTACAGTTTTGCGTAAAGCCAGTTTTTCCCTACTGCAAATGAATAAATTTTATTTCACTACCATGGTGGTTGTTAAACATTGAGAAGATAGACATCCTCTCAATCCCAATTAAACATCATCATTAAAACCCAAGAAAATTAATTAAAGTAACATGATGAGATTCAAATGATAATCCAAGTACTAGATACTCAAAACGTCCATAACCGGGGACACGTGTAACACCCCGGATGTGATTTACCCAATATGTACTCCAACTCTTGCCGTTTCCGGCCTTAAGTTATTTTATTTTCTCGGGTTTGGGTTTTTGTCTCCGTGTGTTGTTATTGTTGTCATGCATCTCATATCATGTCATCATGTGCATTGCATTTGCATACGTGTTCGTCTCATGCATTCGAGCATTTTCCCCGTTGTCCGTTTTGCATTCCGGTGCTTCGTTCTCCTCCGGTGGTCATTTCTACCTTTCTTTCGTGTGTGGGGATTAAACATTTCCGGATTGGACCAAGACTTGCCAAGCGGCCTTGGTTTACTACCGGTAGACCGCCTGTCAAGTTTTGTACCATTTGGACTTCGTTTGATGCTCCAACGGTTAACCGAGGGACCGAAAAGGCCTCGTGTGTGTTGCAGCCGAACACCCCTCCAAGTTGGACCAAAACCCACCAAAACCCTCTCCATCATCTAGAGCGTTCGATCACGATCGCGTGGACGAAAACCGCACCTCATTTGGACACTCCTAGCTCCCTCAATGTCTATATACAGAGCCTCTCCTAAAAATCCCGGATCCCCTCCATCCCTAACCTCAGATCCTCTCCCTCCGCGCGCCGGACAGCGTCCGCCGGCATCGGACGTGTCCGCCCAGCCCCGCAGCCGCCACGTGTCGCCACCCTGTTCGCCACCGTCCGTGCCCACATCACCGCGCCGCGCGGGCCCGCAAGGCCCGTGGCCGGCCCTCCCGCCGCCCGACTAGGCCGAGCCGCCCCAGCCAGCGCCGCCCACGTCTTCCCCGCGCCCGGCCACTCCGGCTGCCGACGCCAGCCGCCCCACCACTCGATGCCGGCCACCGCGCGCCCGCCCGACGCGCCTCCTCGCCCGTCGGCCGCCACATCACCGCCGCCCGCCGCCTCCCGGCGCCGCCATCGCCACCGCCGGCTCCGGCCTCCTCCTCCCCTCGTCGCCGGATCCTCCAAGCGTCAAGTTCGGCTGCCGTCTCCCACAGCTCCGGCGAACCTCGTAAATCGCACCTGGATCCCGATCTGGATGTGAGATCCAAAACTCGCTTGACTTTCTCCCTAACCGTAATTTTTGTTGCTATGTTCATCATGCCGTAACTCCTCATCCATAGCTCCGTTTTCGGCATATAGCATATCAAAATGTTCGCCTCAGAGAGCACATCATTTCATCTCATTGCATCATTTTCATTTGAGATCATTTTGATACCCGAAATGCTGTTAGAAGAGTGCTATTTGAGATATTTGTCAGATCTGCTGCTCCAATTAGTTATTTGTCATTTTTGCCATGATTATTGTGTGCATGATATGCCCCTGAGCTCTACATATGATTTGTTAAGGGTTTTGCCATCTTTCCAGAGGTGCAACCCATGTATTTTTGTGATGTGTGTGGTGACTAGCACAAGCTTGCAAAGTGAGGCATTTGTTAATGCTGATTTCAGGGACTTAGCATTTCCACTGTCCTAGAGCTGGTTATCTCATATGGTCATATGTTCATGTTGTTTCCTAGTGATCCGTGCCTCTTTTGAGGATGATCAGTAAGGATGTTTTGTTAATCTTGTAGTGCTCTATCCATCCATGTCTCTGTTTGCAATTATGCAGCACCCTAGCTTGAGTCAATTGAGCTCTACTTTTGTCATTTCGTGAATTTGGGCAGATTGTCTACTTGTTAGCAATTTTGCCAAGGATGTTGTAGTTGATCCGTGCATGCTATGGTATTGTTCTTGCCATGTCTAGCTTGCATTTTGTGTATTCTTGATGGGTGTATTCTTAGATTGTCATGAATTGCTCTGTAGTGAGTGCATCGAGCTCGTAAACATGCCTACTAGATATCTGTTTCAGCATGCTCCAGTTATCACTAAGTCTGAGAACTGATTATATTTTTGCCATGTTCACATGCTTGCAATTGTATTTTCTGATCACTTTTGGCTCAAGGTCACTAAGGGACTTTTGTTAAGCTCTTTGAGTACCTCCATTCCATGCTTTACTTTGCCATGTTCAGATCCTTTAGCATATTGTTTTCATGCTCCGAAGGGTGCTATCTGATCTGAAATTCCAAACAAGTGTTAATTTCACAAAGTCTGAAATCTGTTTGCCAAATGCATTTTTGCCATGCTTGTTTGAACCTGTTAATGGATGAATTGGGCGTAGCTCAGTGCTAGACTTTTGTTAAGCTTCATGAATGCATCTCTGCCATGTATTTTTATTCCATGTTTGGGTGCTGTAGCATGTTCATCTTGTTGCATTTAGATGGATACTTGCTGTAAATCGCAGAACGTGGCCATATTTGAATTGCTTGCCATTTCCAAACCGTAACTCCGATTCTGGCGTTCTTTATATCGTTCTGAAGCGATTTCATCTCATCTTTCCAGTGGCACACTTGGATTTCCATGTTGAGGCCAGGTTCATTCGTTCCTCGTCAAATCTTGCATATGCATCCCATATTGCATCCCGCATAGCATACCATGTGTGCATCATATTGTTTGAGCTTTGCACGTGGTTGATTGTGTCCTTGTTGCTTGTTTGTCTTGTTTGGGTAGAGCCGGGAGACGAGTTCGCTAACGAGGAGCCCATTGAGTTTGCTTTCGAGGATCCAGTCAACTCTGACAACTGTGCAGGCAAGATGATCATACCCTCGAAATCACTACTATCTTTGCTTTGCTAGATGCTCGCTCTTTTGCTATGCCTATGCTATGATCCCTACCACTTGCTTATCACGCCTCCCAAATTGCCATGTCAAACCTCTAACCCACCATGTCCTAGCAAACCGTTGATTGGCTATGTTACCGTTTTGCTCAGCCCCTCTTATAGCGTTGCTAGTTGCTGGTGAAGATTGGAGACCGTTCCTTGTTGGGACATTATTTACTTGTTGGGATATCGTTATATTGCCTTGTTATATTAATGCATCTATATACTTGGTAAAGGGTGGAAGGCTCGGCCTCTCGCCTAGTGTTTTGTTCCACTCTTGCCGCCCTAGTTTCCGTCATATTGGTGTTATGTTCCGGATTTTTGCGTTCCTTACGCGGTTGGGTTATAATGGGAACCCCTTGATAGTTCGCCTTGATTAAAGCTTTTCCAGCAATTCCCAACCTTGGTTTTACCATTTGCTTCCTAGCCTCTTTTTTCCCTTGGGTTTCCGGAGCCCGAGGGTCATCTTATTTAAACCCCCCCCCCAGGCCAGTGCTCCTCTGAGTGTTGGTCCACCTGTCAGCTGCCGGTGGCCACCAGGGGCAACTCTGGGCTGGCCTACCCGTACCTAAGACAATCTGAGTGTGCCCTGAGAACGAGATATGTGCAGCTCCTATCGGGATTTGTCGGCACATTCGGGCGGTGTTGCTGGATTTGTTTTAACATGTCGAAGTGTCTTGAAGAACCGAGATACCGAGTCTGATCGGAATGTCTCGGGAGGAGGTTATGGGCAGATGGGAATTTGTTAATGTCCGGTTGTAGATAACTTGAACCTTAACTCAATTGAAATGAACCAACCGTGTGAGTTACCGTGATGGTCTCTTCTCGGCGGAGTCCGGGAAGTGAACACGGTGTTGGAGTAATGCTTGCCGCAGGATGCCCTCTAGTTACTCGTTCGCTCTTTGCCTCCTCTTCTCGCTCTCTTTTGCGAATAGGATAGCCACCATATATGCTAGTCGCTTGCTGCAGCTCCACATATTTACCTTGCCTTTCCTATTAAGCTTAAATAGTCTTGATCGCGAGGGTGCGAGATTGCTGAGTCCCTGTGGCTCACAGATTACTTCCAAACCAGATGCAGGGCCTGATGATTCCGCTCCAGGTGACACGCTTGAGCTCAAGTGGGAGTTCGACGAGGACTCTCAATGATACTACGTGTCTTTCCCTGATGATCAGTAGTGGTGCCCAGTTGGGGTGATCGGGACCGTGTCGCGTGTTGGGTTATCTTTTATTTTGGCGCCGTAGTCGGGCCATGAGTGTTTGAATGTTGTAATGTTATTTAAGCACTTTGATTGACGTGGCGAGTGTAAGCCAACTATGTATCTCCCCTTTATTATTTATGTTACATGGGATGTTGTGAAGATTGCCTAACTTGCGACATTGCTTTCAATGCGGTTATGTCTCTAAGTCGTGCCTTGACACGTGGGAGCTATAGCCACATCGAGGGCATTACAACACGGCTAATCATGATTAGTTTATACACTCTGCAGAGGTTTGCGCACTTTTCCCCACAAGACTCGATCTCCTACGTTGGGATTCTCGCACTACATGGTGTTTGATAAACAGATGACCGAGACATAGTCTTTCAGAAGCACTAGCACCTTACGATCGGGTAGACCGTTACACCTACTTTCCCCTACATCTGCTAGTCTACCACTGTAAGAGTTCGCACGACTTAATCAACTATGCTAGATCCCATAGTAGCTTGTGGCTGCACATGGAAGTTTCTAGCATGAATAATCTCATGATCCCTTTGAGCCTGGGTGGCGGTCCATAAAGAAAAACAGGCAACCGATGGAATACCTAGGTGCCTCAATCCACCCAGATGTGTATTAAAGTTGCCACCTTAAATAAACCATTAATTAACAATATCACATCTGTCATGGACACACTCACCCAATCCACGTCTACTAGTATAGCATGGCATAATAAGCAAACGTAGAAGTAACTCCCAAGGGTTTGATAATAAAACAGGTAATAGGTACTACCTCATCTACTTCCCAAAACCCACATATTAATCAGATCCTAATCATGCAATTGTTTGAGGATTGATCTAATGCAATAAAAACTGGGTAGTAAAGAGGTATGATCAAAGTGTTACTTGCCTTGCTGATGATCCGCGAAACCTAGAGATTCAAAGTAGCAAGCGACGCACTCCGGGTACTCTATCGCAAACAAACAAGCATACAATAAGTACTCATATAATGCATGGGTAAAACTCAAATAAGAAATCTGACCAGAAAGTTCAACTTAAGAACTCCGGTTTGCAAAAAGAATCAAATCGAACGAAGCAACGAAAGTCAAACGGCGAAAGAAACAAGCTTTGTTTACTAATATGGATCTAGGTCAAATTTTACAGATGCAAAAACTTGTTTGAGTTGGTTAAACAGAAAGAGGGTTTTGAGATGAAACTCCAGGCTCTTGAATCGCCTGATTCCGATAAACGAGCGAAAAGATAAACTCGAACGAAAATCCGATCAGAAATCATGATCAGAAATAATCGCGGAAAAACCTGAGAAAAAGAAAAAACGACGAATAGATTAACGAACAAACGTTCGTTATCTGAAACTAAACGGTGAACGCGTTCGTTAAAACGAACGAACGAGCGAACGCTCGCTAAATAAAAGAACTGATAAAACCGATTTAGAAAAAAATTAAACCTAGGGTTTTCTGGAAAAAACCGAATCGGTTTCTCTTAGAAAACCGAGGCGGCGGCGGGCGGCTACCTTGTTGGGGCTCCGGCGAAGTCTGGTGGCTCCGGCGGGGCTTTGCGCGGCGCCGGGGTGCGGCGGCGTCGGCGGAGCAGCCGGCGGTGAGCGGCGCGACAGGCAGCGGCATGCGGCGGCTGTGGCGGCGAGCAGCTGCGTCGGCGAGGCAGGCGCGGCAGGCAAGGCGGCGGGGTGGGGTGAGGCGAGGCGGGGTCGCGGCGGCGGCTATAAAAGGAGGGGGCGTCCTGGCTTGGGGGAGGGGCGCCTCGGGAGGCGTGCTCCTCCCGGACTCGGGCCACAGCGGCGATCGGGACTCCGGTCCCGATCCGGTGTGGGAGACGGCGGCGGCTGGGCCGGCTCGGCTGGGCCTTCGGCCCAGTCGGGCACGCGGGGGCTTTCTTTTATAAATAATCCTGCCGAGCTAAGAAAATCATAGAAAAATAAGTAAAAATCTAAAAATGCCAAAACAAATTTTCGCAGTCTAAATAAAATATTTAGAACAGGATGAACACTTTCTTGGCCCTAAAATGCAGTTTTGAAATCGTGCAATTTTTCCTAAATTCAAATAAAATAGCGGGAAAATCCAAAATAAAATCTTACTTGATTTTTTTATTAAACCTTCAATATTTCTTTATTTTGGGAAAGTCATTTTATTCCCTCTCTCATATTTTTATTAAATAAATAATTTAAGATAAAATAAATAAAATCAAAGATCCTATTTTCAAAATTCGAGAGAACCCAAATATGAAAATAATGAAATCCCCAACTCTCTCTGTGGTTCCTTGAGTTGCCTAGAATTTCTGGATCAGGCCAAAAGCTAATAAAATATGATATGCATTGATGATCTAGTGTATAACATTCCAAATTGAAAATTTGGGATGTTACATCCACTTGGATAGTTTCGGAGTCGTTTAGCCATTGAACCTTGTAGGGATGTGGGTGCTTCATCTTTACCAATTGGAGCTTGGAGCATAGTTCTTCACTTGCTAAGTTATGGCAACTCCCTCCATCGATGATGACCTTCACGGACCTTCCATTGATGTTGGCCTTGGTGTGGTAGATATGGCATCTTTGGTCTTCGTCTTGTTGACGTTGAAGCATCAAGACCTTGGAGACAACAAGAGCGGGGCTCGGATCTTCTTCACAAAAGACTTGATCAGCTTCATCTTCATTCACTTGTCGGTGCATGGCCACTTGCTCAAGGGCTTCCATTTCGCCTTCACGCATGGAGTCATATGTACCATCGTCGTTGAAGATCATGGTGCGCTTGTTGGTACACTCGAAGGACTTGTGGCCTCGGCCACCGCATGTGAAGCATTTGAAGGAACTTGTCTTGATGGTCTCATCGGTTGGAGTAGATGATGATAAAGCTCTTGGCTTCAAGTTGCTTGTAGTAGGAGGACGACTTGAAGTTGTCGAAGTTTTCTTGTAACTTGACTTGTCGCAGTTGCTTGTAGAAGGCTTCATTGAGGTAGAAGGTGTTGGAGTCGTTGAAGCTTGGGTGTTGGAGAAACCGTAGATCTTGGAATAGTACTTGGCATACTTGAAGTCATCTTGCACTTGCATTTCCACCTTGGTAGCTTGATGCACTAGCTCGATGAGATTGGAGTATGGTTGGAAGTCGGCGATCTTACTAATAGTATGATTGAATCCATTCAAGAAACGTTCCATTGTTTCCTCATCATCTTCCGTGACATTGGCTCTTATCATGGCAATATCCATTTCCTTGTAGTATTCTTCAACGCTCTTTGTTCCTTGATTGAGGAGTTGGAGATTCTTGAAGAGGTCACGGTTTTAGTAGGTTGGCACAAAACGTGCTCTCATGGCATCCTTCATTTGCACCCAAGTAGTGATGGATGGTTCGCCTTTTGCCACACGACGCTCAATGACTTGTTCCCACCAAATGAGGACGTAGTCTTGGAACTCAAGGGATGCCATCGCGATCTTCTTCTCTTCCTCATAGTTGTGCAAGCGGAATATTTTGTCAATCTTCAATGCCCATGAAAGGTACTCTTCGGGATCATTGCTTCCGGAAAACTTGGGCATGGTGAACTTTAGCTTGCTGTAGCATTGCTCTTCATTGTGTTGGGGTCGAGGATGATGACCTCCTTTACGAGGAGGATTGTCTTCCTCATGTTGCTCTTGTCTTGGATGATTTCCATTGTCTTCTTGTTCTCGGTGAACTTGATGTTCTTGTCGAGCTTGTGGAGGAGCTTGAGGAACTTGACGACGCACACAAGCTTGATAAATCCTATCTTGGACTTCATTGCAAAGAGCTTCTTGTTGCTCACGAGTTTGCTGGTTGCACGTGGCTACGGCTCGACTTGAATCTCGGAGGGCACGTTACGCCTCAAGTGCTTGAGCTTCTCGTTTTTGTTGTTGACGTTGTGCCTCGGCATCTTGTGCATCATGGTGTTGTCGCGCTTGCTCTTCCTCTTCTTGTTGGCATTGGCGTTGCCATTCTTGTGCTTGCGCGAAAGTAGCTTGGTTTTGATGGTGTCAATATTTTTGTGCGTGAACATGCTCTAGAGAGTCATAGTTGTGTAGAGGATTGCGGTTTGCTTGACGGTCTTGGCGCGCGGCTCGTCGAAGAGTGTTCGATGTCGCAGTACTTGAGCCGGAGATGGTGTCGTTGGAGTATCGACTTGAGCGGCTCCGTCTTGAGTAGGACGAAGTGGTAGAAGAGCGTTGACCAACAAAGCATGAATCTCGTCCATTCTTGCGTCATTCTCTTATTTGTGGTCATTGAGGTTGTTGTTGAAGTAATCTCTTGTACGTTGCTCCGAGTGTTGCAAGTTGGTGGCAAGGTTGTCGATGCGTTCGTTCATTGCTTATTGCTCTTGATGCAAAGCTCTTTGTGCACCAAAGAGGTGGCTCTTTGTGACGTAGGAGGACATGTCACCGTCTTACTCGATGAAGAGTGGGTTGGTAGAAGTACTTGGCCTGTCCATCTTTCCAAGCAAATATGTGAGTGGGAGAAAGAGAAGAACTTATACCAAATGTACCTTGACCGATGTTGAAGATGGATCAATGATCACTCAAATGTGGAACAAGGAAATAGCAAAATTGGTACCAATTCTTGTGAGTTTCTCACACCTACACAAGTAAAAGCTTATAGTGGAGCTTGGTTAGGATGGTGCCACAAAATTTGATGCAATTGTTAGTGAGACTCAATAATGTTCGAAAAGATTCACAAATTTGCAAATGCAACAAGTAGACCAATAGCAATATATGGTACACGGAAACCCACACACGGATAGATAAATGGGGTCGTGGAACCAAGGAATGGGCCAAAATGTGGGATCCACGAAAAAGCTCTTGTTGCACAACACTAGAGAGACACTAGCACGATTGCACAATAGGTGGATACGAACTTGTGCACAACCTACTAAGCAAAAATGCAACGACTTCTATCCCAAGTATGCTATATGTATGGTATTTCGATGTTATGATCCAAGATGATCTAGTATGACAATATTAATGAAGTATGATGATGTGGTTCTTGCTTATAAGCTCTTTGCTTATCTTTCCTATTTTGCTTAAAAGTTTGTTTGGCTCTTTCTCTTTTGAGGTCTTTTCTCATGCAATGCTTCACGAACCAAGATAGCAATTGTGTATGCTTATGACAACCTTGTCACACAAGAGATGATACCAAGATATGCACCATGATGGTATGGTATGTATGGAATAGGAGCTATGATCACTAATGTGCACAAGTAATGTTGCCGGCAATACTCAAAGGCTAGTCTCGATAGGAAAGGTACGTAAAATGGTCTATGTGGTTCTCAATGCAATGGCAAGAATGTACGACAATTCTATATCACGATACCAAGATGATATGGAGGTTACCGTTGAGGTTTGTTGTTTGTAAGCAAGAACGGATGATGGGGTCAAAATGGTGAACTGGTCTTCATTGATGAAGAGTCCATGCCGAAGATAAGCGGTGGTGATGTCAATGTCGAACCATTCCTAGTTAGCCAAAACACCCTAGGAAATGATGAACCACAACTCAAATTCACAAAACCAAATGTGTCAAAATTTGCTAGAGTGCAGAGCTGGTATGCGATGGTGGTTGCAGAAAGCGATGGTGGTTTGCAAGTGCATATTCGGAATGTGGAAATGGTAATGTGGATGATATGGTGGATTGCTGATAACCCACAAGTATAGGGGATTGCAACAGTTCTCGAGGGTAGAGTATTCAACCCAAATTTATTGATTCGACACAAGGGGAGCCAAAGAATATTCTCAAGTATTAGCAGCTAAGTCGTCAATTCAACCACACCTGCAAACTTAATATCTGCAGCAAAGTGTTTAGTAGCAAAGTAATATGATAGTAGTGGTAACGGTAGCAAAAGGTAATGATAGCAAAAGTAGTGTTTTTGGTATTTTGTAGTGATGATAGCAATAGCAACGGAAAATTAAATAAGCAGAGAACAAATATATGGAAAGCTCATAGGCAATGGATCAGTGATGGAGAATTATGCCGGATGCGGTTCATCATGTAACAGTCATAACCTAGGGTGACACAAAACTAGCTCCAGTTCATCAATATAATGTAGGCATGTATTCCGAATATAGTCATACGTGCTTATGGAAAAGAACTTGCATGACATCTTTTGTCCTACCCTCCTGTGGCAGTGGGGTCCTTACGGAAACTAAGGGATATTAAGGCCTCCTTTTAATAGAGTACCGGAACAAAGCATTAACACATAGTGAATACATGAACTCCTCAAACTACGGTCATCACCGGTAAGTATCCCGATTATTTTCACTTCGGGGATAACGGATCAGAACACATAATAGTTGACTATAGACTTGCAAGATAGGATCTAGAACTCTCATATATTGATGAAAACATAATAGGTTTAGATCTAAAATCATGGCACTCGGGCCCTAGTGACAAGCATTAAGCATAGCAAAGTGATAGCAACATCAATCTCAGAACATAGTGGATACTAGGTATCAAACCCTAACAAAACTAACTCGATTACATGATAGATCGCATCCAACCCATCACCGTCCAGTAAGCCTACGATGAAACTACTCACGCACGGCGGTGAGAATCATGAAATTGGTGATGGAGGATGGTTGATGATGACGATGGCGACGGATTCCCCTCTCTGGAGCCCCGAACGGACTCCAGATCAGCCCTCCCGAGAGGTTTTAGGGCTTGGCGCTTTTTCTCTCCCTGAAACACAATATATAGAGTTGGAGTTGGAGTCGGAGGAGCTCGAGGGGGCCCACGAGGTAGGGGGGCGCGCCCCCACCCTCGTGGACAGGTGGTGGGCCCCCTGGCCTTCATCTATTATAGGTATTTTTTATATTTTCCAAAAATTTGCTCCATGAAGTTTCAGGTCATTCTGAGAACTTTTGTTTCTGCACATAAATAACACCATGGTAATTCTGCTGAAAACAGCGTCAGTCCAGGTTAGTTTCATTCAAATCATGCAAGTTAGAGTCCAAAACAAGGGCAAAAGTGTTTGGAAAAGTAGATACGACGGAGACGTATCAACTCCCCCAAGCTTAAACCTTTTCTTGTCCTCAAGAAATTCAGTTGACAAACTGAAAGAGATAAAGAAAAACTTTGACAAACTCTATTTGCTCTTGTTGTTGTAAATATGTAAAGCCAGCATTCAAGTTTTCAGCAAAGATTATAACTAACCACATTCGCAATAACGCTTAGGTCTCTAGTTTACTCATATCAATGGCATAATCAACTAGTGAGCAATAATAATAAATCTCGGATGACAACACTTTCTCAAAACAATCATAATATGATATAACAAGATGGTATCTCGCTAGCCCTTTCTGAGACCGCAAAACATAAATGCAGAGCACCTTTAAATACCAAGGACTGACTAGACATTGTAATTCATGGTAAAAGAGATCCAGTCAAGTCATACTCAATGTAAACTAACAGTAATGGATGCAAATGACAACGGTGCTTTTTAATAAGAGGATGATGACTCAGCATAAAAGTAAATAGATAGGCCCTTCGCAGAGGGAAGCAGGGATTTGTAGAGGTGCCAGAGTTCAGTTTTGAAATAGAGATGAATAATATTTGGGTGGTATACTTTCATTGTCAACATAACAACCAAAAGATGGCGATATCTTCCATGCTACACACATTATTTTGATTTAGTTTGCATAAAGCATGGGACTGGGCATCCCGGTGACCAGCCATTTTCTCGTGAGTGAGGAGCGGAGTCCACTCCTCTTGAGAATAACCCGCCTAACTGGAAGATACGGACAGCTCTAGTTGATACATGAGCTATTCAAGCATACGAAACAGGATATTTATTTGAAGGCTTAGAGTTTGGCACATACAAATTTACTTGGAACGGTAGGTAGATACCGTATATAGGTAGGTATAATGGACTCATGTGGAATAACTTTGGGGTTTAGGGATTGGATGCACAAGCAGTATTCCCGCTTAGTACAGGTGAAGGCTAGCAAAAGACTAGGAAGCGACCAGCTAGAGAGTGACAACAGCCATGAACATGCATTAAAATTAATCAACACCGAATACAAGCATGAGTAGTATATAATACACCATGAACATAAATATCATGAAGGCTATGTTGATTTTGTTTCAACTACATGCGTGAACATGCGCCAAGTCAAGTCACTTAAATCATTCAGAGGAGGATACCACCCTATCATACCACATCATAACCATTTCAATAGCATGTTGGCACTCAAGGTAAACCATTATAACTCATAGCTAATCAAGCATGGCACAAGAACTATGATCTGTAGTTGTCATTGCAAACATGTTATTCATAATAGGCCGAATCAAGAATGATGAACTAATCATATTTACAAAAACAAAAGAGGTCGAATTCATACCAGCTTTTCTCATCTCAATAAGTTCATCATATAATCATCATTATTGCCTTTCACTTGCACGACCGAACGATGTGAATAATAATAAGGGTGCACGTGCATTGGACTAAGCTAGAATCTGCAAGCATTCCATAAACAGGAGAAGACAAGGCAATATGGGCTCTTTTGTCAGATCAACAATAAATGGTCTTCTCATATCCACTTCAACAATTGAATCATGGTCTTCTCATATCGACCCCCAAAGAAAAGAAAAGAAATAAAACTATTTACACGGGACAGCTCCCAACAAGTAAAAGAAGAACATGAAATCTTTTTGGGTTTTCTTTTTAATTACTGCTACCAGGATGGAAAGTAAACTAATTAAAAGCTACAACTAATTTTTTCTATTTTTTTAAGGTTTATTAAACACACAAGAAGAAAGCATAAAAAGGGAATAAACTAGCATGGATGATACAATGAAAAAGTATGAGCACCGACATCTAGCAATGTCGGTGGGAAATACGTACTCCCCCAAGCTTAGGCTTTTGGCCTAAGTTGGTCTATGGCCACGGCTGGCCTAGAGGATATCCATAATAGTAGTTGGGCTCGTACTGCGAAGAAGAAGAAGACACCGATTGCCACTGGTTGGCAATCATCTCCGGATCCCACTGGTACTTAGACTGTCATGAAGGATCAACTTGTGGTTCCGGCTCTGGCTCCATGGCTGGTGCAGGGTTTTAGTAGGCGTGAATAGCCTCTAACAGAACAAGGCACTGGCCTGCATATAAATCAAACAAAGAAGGAGCAGGCAGGGTAATAGTCTCAGGATGATGTTTATCAAAGAACAATTTGTATTTAAGATCTCCTTCCCTATTCTTAACAATAAAATCATGTGCCACCATACTTTTATAATCTAAATAAACACAAGGCAACACTTTTTCTTCCTTCTCATAATGCCTAATAGGTATGTTAAAATGTGCAGCTAGGCGTGAAGCATAGATGCCTCCAAAGATGGGGCCCTTTGTACGGTTTAGACTTAACCGTTTAGCAATAATGTCGCCCATACTAACAGAGTTATCACCGAATAAACCATGGAGCAAAATAATAATATCAGGGACACTAAGGTTTCCACAGTTTCCGCGACCAATTAAACAACGACTATCAAAAAAAATGCAAAATAGAGTAAATAGGAAAATGTATGCTAGTGATTCGTGCATCGGAAACCTTCCTTGTTTTCCCTACAGTGATATTATCAATAAACCCATCCACATCCTCGCGATGTGGTTCCTCTGTCTTCCCCTCGAAAGGGACTAAACAAACCCGACAAAAATCATAAAGTGACATCTCCTTATGCTCATCATATAAATGAAACTCCACCATAGGTGGTGAGCTCCTAGAATGGAAATGAAAGTTTTGCACAAAGATATTTGTGAGTAAGATATACTGATCGCGTTGGTCGTGGAGGAAAGCGGTCAGGCCTGCATTCTTAGCCAATTCATAAAAATCTTCATAAATCCCGGCTGCTCTCAAGAAATCATCGGAAGGCCATTCACACGACTGAACCTCCGCGGTGCGAGGCATATTATACTTAGGCTTCTGTGCCTTTTCCTTCGAGCTTCGGCTCGATGAGCCCCTCAAAAGTCTCTTCATCATTTTCTGAAAAATTCTGAAATTTTTAGTAACTTCAAAATAAAAGTAAACCAAACTCAATAATATTGATAGCAACTACTCCTACAAGTGCCTAGAGCCTATAACATGCATCAAGACTACTTGGAACCATATAAATTTGACATGCAAGCTCAAGAACATGGTCACCTAGGCAGCACAAATTTGCAATGAATAAAGAACTAGAACAAAAACTAATTGGACCAATGGAGGAGTCAAATACCAAGGAACAATCTCCCCAAGCAGTTTTGTGAGAGGTGCTTTGAGCAAGGAGATCGAAAATGGCAGCAAAACGAGCTTGGACTCGGGTTTGAGCTGGTTATTCGTGTTTGTGGGAGGAAGGAGTGTGTGGGTGAAAGGATAAGTGGAGGAGGGCCACCATGGGCCCACGAGGCAGGGGGGCGCGCCCAGGGTGTAGGGCGCGCCCTCCACCCTCGTGGGCAGGTGGGTGACCCCCCCCCCGGCGCTATGTTCTCAGTGCCAAATATTCTAGAAAAAATCATATTTAAATTTCAGGGCATTTGGAGAACTTCTATTTTTGGGGTATTTTCATATTGCACGGATAATCAGATAACAGATAGAAAAATACTATTTTTATTTTATTTAATATAAATAACAGAAAGTAAAAGTGGGGTACAGAAGGTTGTGCCTTCTAGTTTCATCCATCTCATGATCATCAAAAGGAATCCACTAACAAGGTTGATCCAGTCTTGTTAACGAACTCATTCCGAATAACATGGAACCGGAGAAATTTTCAATAACACTATGTTACCTCAACGGGGATATGCACATCCCCAATAATAAGAATAACATATTTCTTCTTGACAGTAGGAAGAGGGAATTCAAAACCTCCAAATATAATCGATGGAATTTTCCCAATAGAGTTGATACTATGAACTTGAGGTTGTTTCCTCAGAAAGTGTACCGTGTGCTCATTACCATTAACATGAAAAGTGACATTGCCTTTAGTGCAATCAATAACAGCCCCTGTAGTATTCAAAAAGGGTCTTCCAAGAATAATAGACATACTATCGTCCTCGGGAATATCAAGAATAACAAAGTCTGTTAAAATAGTAACGTTTGCAACTACAACAGGCATATCCTCACAAATACCGACAGATATAGCAGTTGATTTATCAGCCATTTGCAAAGATATTTCAGTAGGTGTCAACTTATTCAAATCAAGTCTACGATATAAAGAGAGAGGCATAACACTAACACTGGATCCAAGATCACATAGAGCAGTTTTAACATAGTTTCTTTTAATGGAGCATGGTATAGTTGGTACACCGGGATCTCCAAGTTTCTTTGGTATTCCAACCTTAAAAGTATAATTAGCAAGCATGGTGGAAATTTCAGATTCCGGTATCTTTCGTTTATTAGTAACAATATCTTTCATGTACTTAGAATAAGGATTCATTTTGAGCATATCAGTTAATCGCATACGCAAAAAGATAGGTCTAATCATTTCAGCAAAGCGCTCGAAATCCTCATCACCCTTTTTCTTGGATGGTTTGGGAGGAAAAGGCATGGGTTTCTGAACCCATGGTTCTCTTTCTTTACTATGTTTTCTAGCAATAAAGTCTTTTATCATAACGTTGATTCTTTGATTGTGGGTTATCAAGATCACCAGCAGGTTCAATTTCTATACCATTATCATTACTAGGTTGAGCATCATCATGAACATTATCATTAACATTATCACTAGACTCAGGTTCATTACCATATTGTGTTTTAGCATCAGAAATAGAAATGTCATTGGGATTCTCAGGTGTTTCAGTAGTAGGTTCATTGGAAGCATGCAAAGTCCTATCATTTTTCTTTTTCTTCCTTTTAGAAGGACTAGGTGCATCTACATTATTTCTCTCAGAATCTTGCTCAATTTTCTTAGGGTGGCCTTCAGGATACAAAGGTTCCTGAGTCATTTTACCACCTCTACTCATAAATCTAACATCATTATCATTATTCTTACTATTCAATTCATTGAGAAAATCATTTTGAGCTTTAAGTACTTGTTCTACTTGAGTGGTAACCATAGAAGCATGTTTACTAATAAGTTTAAGTTCACCTTTGACATTAGCAATATAATCACCCAAATATTCAAGCATATTTGAATTGTATTTCAATTGTCTACCAAAATAAGCATTAAAATCTTCTTGCTTAGCCATAAGTTTATCAAACTCATCTAAGCATGGGTTAGCAAACTTACTAAATGGGATTTCAGCTTTATCATATCTATAGAGAGAATTTACCTTTACTACCTGTGTCAGGTTATCAAGACCATGAGTTTCTTCAATACGTAAAGGATTAAGATAATATGTTTCTTCAATAGGAGGCAAATTAAGACCATGTATTTCTTCAATAGGAGGTAAATTCTTAACATCTTCAACTTTAATACCTTTTTCTTTCATAGATTTCTTTGCCTCTTGCATATCTTTAGGACTGAGAAATAGAATACCCCTCTTCTTCGCAGTTGGTTTAGGAATAGGCTCAGGAATTTTCTCCGGAGGTGTCCAATTATTTTCATTTGTGAACATATTATTCAATAGAATTTCAGCTTCATCCGGTGTTCTTTCCCTGAAAACAGAACTAGCACAACTATCCAGGTAATCTCTGGAGGCATCGATTAGTCCATTATAAAAGATATCAAGTATTTCATTTTTCTTAAGAGAATGATCAGACAAAGCATTAAGTAATTGGATAAGCCTCCCCCAAGCATGCGGGAGACTCTCTTCTTCAATTTGCACAAAATTATATATAGCCCTTAAAGCAGCTTGTTTCTTATGAGCAGGGAAATATTTAGCAGAGAAGTAATAAATCATATCCTGGGGACAACCCACACAACCAGGATCAAGAGAATTAAACCATATC
Organism: Triticum urartu; assembly: GCF_003073215.2. Taxonomy (NCBI): domain Eukaryota; kingdom Viridiplantae; phylum Streptophyta; class Magnoliopsida; order Poales; family Poaceae; genus Triticum; species Triticum urartu. The sequence goes on along the minus strand of NC_053024.1, from coordinate 270,608,848 downwards.
TTAGCATCACCCTTTAATGAGAACATAAATATTTTAAGGATATAAAAGTAGCGAGTTCTCTCATCATTAGTGAATAGTGTAGCTATATCATTTAATTTAGTAAGATGTGATACAACAGTTTCAGATTCATAGCCATGAAAAGGATCAGATTCAACCAAACTAATTATATCAGGATCAACAGCGAATTCATAATCCTTATCGGTAAAACAGATAGGTGAAGTAGCAAAAGCAGGGTCAGGTTTCATTCTAGCATTTAGAGATTGCTGATTCCATTTAGCTAATAACCTCTTGAGTTCGTATCTATCTTTGCAAGCTAAAATAGCTAAAGAAGCTTCTTCATCTGTGAGTCACAGGGACTCAGCAATCTCACACCCTTGCGATCAAGACTATTTAAGCTTAAGGGTAGGTAAAAGGTATGTGAGGTGGAGCTGCAGCAAGCACTAGCATATGTGATGGCTAACTTACGCAAATGACAGTGAGAAGAGAAGGCAAGGCACGATCGAGAAACTATGATCAAGAAGTGATCCTAGAACAACCTACGTTCAAGCATAACTCTAACACCATGTTCACTTCCCGAACTCCGCCAGAAAGAAACCATCACGGCTACACACGCGGTTGATGCATTTTAGTTAAGTTTAGTTTCAGGTTCCCTACAACCAGACATTAACAAATTCCCATCTGTCCATAACCGCGGGCACGGCTTTCGAAAGATCAAATCCCTGCAGGGGTGTCCCAACTTAGCCCATCACAAGCTCTCACGATCAACGAAGGATATTCCTTCTCCTAGGAAGACCCGATCAGACTCGGAATCCCAGTTACAAGACATCTCGACAATGGTAAAACTAAACCAGCAAAGCCACCCGAATGTGCCGACAAATCCCGATAAGAGCTGCACATATCTCGTTCTCAGGGCACACCGGATTGTCTAAACTTCCAGTAGGCCAGACAAGAGTTACCCCTGGTGGCCACCGGTGGCTGACAAGTTGGACCAACACTCAGAGGAGCACTGGCCCGGGGGTTTAAATAAAGATGACCCTTGAGTCTGCGGAACCCAAGGGAAAGAAAGGGCTAGGTGGCAAATGGTAAAACCAAGGTTGGGCCTTGCTGGAGGAGTTTTATTCAAGGAGAACTGTCAAGGGGTTCCCATTAAAACCCAACCGCGTAAGGAACGCAAAATCAAGGAACAAAACACCGGTATGGCGGAAACTAGGGCGGCAAGAGTGGAACAAAACACCAGGCATAAGGATGAGCCTTCCACCCTTTACCAAGTATGTAGATGCATTAATTAAATAAGAGATATTGTGATATCCCAACATATATCCATGTTCCAACATGCAACAAACTCCATCTTCACCTGCAACTAACAACGCTATAAGAGGGGCTGAGCAAAGCGGTAACATAGCCAAACAACGGTTTGCTAGGACAAGGTGGGTTAGAGGCTCATGGCAATATGGGAGGCATGATAAGCAGGTGGTAGGTATCGCAGCATAGGCATAGCAATAGAGCGAGGAACTAGCAAGCAAAGATAGAAGTGATTTCGAGGGTATGGTCATCTTGCATGAGATCCCGCAAGGAAGAAGAACGAGTCCATGAAGAAGACAAACGGACGTAGTCGAACGGATCCTCACAAACGCGACGTTAACGGAACTAACCCGAAGAAGCAACACCGGAAAGAAAGCAAACAACATGGTAAACAACCATCACATAAGCATGGCATGATGCACAACCAAGTATGATGCATGTCCGGTTTAAAGAGGCATGGCATGGCAAAGTGCACAAGCAATCCTACAAATTAAGTGGAGCTCAATATGCAACAAGTTGCATAGTGACGAAACACCACGTGACTTATTTAGTTCGATCTCGTTTATGTACTCAACAATAGTAAATGTTGTTAGCATGGCAAGAGGTGAAGCAAGAGATAACTACCTATCTAGGCAAATTTAAATGAGGCCGGAACAACAAACAACAAGTCTGGAAAAGTCCTCATGTGTAATTTATGGATTTGGTACTGTTCTGCCCTAAACCATATATTATAGTTGTTAAACATGCAAAGTGATGCCACCATGTTAAACTAGGCATTTTTCTACCCCATTTACATATAAAGTTTGTTAGGTTTGGAGCTATGGTTATTTAGTTATGAATTAAATCATTTTAGCAAGTTATTTAAGCAAATTTAAACAAATAGCATTTAAGCATTTTAAACATGGATGAAAATGATATATTATTAAACTAGATGAAAAACTAAGCAAGTTTCATATTAAGTTTGTTTTAATCTGATGCACGGTTTGTGAGTTATTATATGCCTGATCTATAGGGACTTTTCTGCAAACTGGTGTTCTCCGGAATAATAGATAAATTCAGGGAAAAAATATGTCCTGGGTCGAAACAGAGGCTGGGCCGACAGGGGAAGGGAAAAAAAGAGGGGCGCTGGATCTGGCCTCACCATGGGCCTTGGCCCGTTGGTGGAGCTGGGCTGGAACACGGAGGCAGGCCCATGCGCAGCTGCAAGGCTGGCTGGATCGAAGGAGGCCGGGCTTTGCGATCTGGCACGGGAGGCCGGTCAACGAAGCGGGGCGCGTTCAACCCATGCATGCGAGCGCTCGTCCTGGATGAAGCAGTGGACCACAACAGCAGGGCGAACTCCGGCGGTCGAGGAGAAGGTGAATGGCGGCGCTCGGGACCCGCGTGGCTCCGGTGAGGTTGGGGAGGTCCAGCGCGCAAGGAATGGCGCGGGGAAGGAAGGCTAGGCGCGGGTACATGGCGTGGGGAAGGCGAGGAACTTGTCGAGGCGCAGGGGAGGAGGTGCATGGTTGAGGACGAGTGGGATGGTGAGCTCGAGCATAGGAGTTTTCGGTGGCGTGGAGCTCCGGGTGGGCGTCCATGGCGATGCAGAGGATGGGGATGGCCTGGAGACGGCGGGTGAGGGAGTCCTGGATTAGGGGGTGTTCGGATAGCCGGACTATACCTTCAGCCAGACTCCTGGACTATGAAGATACAAGATTGAAGACTTCGTCCTGTGTCCGGATGGGACTTTCCTTGGCGTGGAAGGCAAGCTTGGCGATGCGGATATTCAAGATCTCCTACCATTGTAACCGACTCTATGTAACCCTAACCCTATCCGGTGTCTATATAAACTGGAGGGTTGTAGTCCATAGGCAATCAACTCCATATACAACAATCATACCATAGGCTAGCTTCTAGGGTTTAGCCTCCTTGATCTCGTGGTAGATCTACTCTTGTACTACCCATATCATCAATATTAATCAAGCAGGACGTAGGGTTTTACCTCCATCAAGAGGGACCGAACCTGGGTAAAACATCGTGTTCCCTACCTCCTGTTACCATCCGGCCTAGACGCACAGTTCGGGACCCACTACCCGAGACCCGCCGGTTTTGACACTGACATTGGTGCTTTCATTGAGAGTTCCTCTGTGTCGTCGCCTTTAGGCCCGATGGCTCCTTTGATCATCAACAATCATACGGTCCAGGGTGAGACTTTTCTCCCTGGACAGATCTTCGTCTTCGGCGGCTTCGCTCTGCGGGCCAATTCGCTCGACCACCTGGAGCAGATCGAAAGCTACGCCCCTAGCCATCAAGTCAGGTTTGGAAGCTTAAACTACACGGCTGACATCCGCGGAGACTTGATCTTCGATGGGTTCGAGCCACGGCCAAGTGCGCCGCACTATCTCGAGGGGCATGATCTAGCTCTGCCTCCGGACGGTGTCCTGGAGGCCGCACACGCATCGGTTCCAACCCCTAACTCGGAGCCTATTGCGCCAATCAAGGATGAGCGGTTGGACGTCACCTCGGGGGCTTCGATCTCAAAGGCGATCGAGCCGAACGCTAGCCCCGCACTCTGCATGATCCGTGACTCCGAGGATCCGGACTTCTTTCCGATCTCCGAACCCCCCGCGCCCCCGCCGATGGAATTCGATTGGGCGCCGATAATGGAGTTCACCGCCGCAGACATCTTTCAGCACTCGCCTTTTGGCGATATCCTGAACTCTCTCAAGTCTCTCTCTTTATCAGGAGAGCCCTGGCCGAACTACGGTCAGCGAGGATGGGATACGAACGATGAAGAAATTCAAAGCCAACCCACCACCCACTTGGTAGCCACTGTCGACAATTTAAACGACGTGCTCAACTTCGACTCCGGAGACATCGACATCATGGATGACAATGCAGGAGATACCGACGAACCAACGCCCATAGGGCATTGGACAGCCACCTCATCTCACGATGTGTACAGGGTGGACACCCCTAAAGGAAGCGACAACGAGGAAAAAGGGGATGGGACGGGAGATCGACCCCCCGAAAGCAATCAAAGCGTCGGCGTAAACGCCGACCCAAGCCCCGCCTCGACAAAAACCCAGCCATAGAGCAGGACGAGCCGGTAGATGACGAGCATGCCTTAGAGCAACCGTCCGAACAGGGCAACACGGACAGAGAAACCGAACATCCATCCTCCGGCGAAAACGGCATTCCGGACGACCTCACGCCGGATAAACCTATGGAGCAGAAGATTCTCCACGAGAGGCTTGTTGCAACTGCACGCAGCCTAAAAAAGCAGAAGCGGAAGCTAAAAACAGCGGAAGATGCACTCCGGATTAGATGGAGCAAAGTAATCAATACCGCAGATAAATACGGCGACAGTCGCCGCACTAAAAGCTATCCGAAAAGAAAGCTACTGCTTGAATTCGATGAAGAGGCCCTAGAGCCCTCGCATTCAAAAAATGAGAAAGCCACACGGTCGGATAGACGACCCCATAAAGCAGCAAGCGGCGCCTCACCTAAATCGGCATGCGACCCACTTAAGGATTCGCATCATGGCCCAGTTAGGTCCATCTATGGGCCAAGAAAGCAAGCTCTTGTAATCAACACTATGAAGCCTTCATCAGAATCCGGCACACCCCAATACAGGGGCGCCGCACACCCCCTATGTTTCACCGATGAGGTCTTGGACTATGAATTTCCAGAGGGATTCAAACCCGTAAACATAGAAGCATATGATGGAACAACAGACCCTGGAGTTTGGATCGAGGATTATATCCTCCACATACACATGGCTAGAGGAGATGATCTCCACGCCATAAAATATTTACCCCTTAAGCTTAAAGGTCCAGCCTGGCATTGGCTTAAAAGCCTTCCCGAAAACACAATTGGAAGCTGGGAAGAGCTCGAGGATGCTTTCCGAGCAAACTTTCAAGGGACCTATGTCCGCCCTCCGGATGCAGACGATCTTAGTCACATAACTCAACAACCTGGAGAATCAGCTCGGCAGTTCTGGAATAGATTCCTCACTAAAAAGAATCAGATAGTCGACTGTCCGGACGCCGAAACCTTAGCAGCTTTCAGGCATAACGTCCGAGAAGAATGGCTCGCCACACACCTCGGCCAAGAAAAGCCAAGAACAATGGCCGCACTAACAAGCTCATGACCCGCTTTTGTGCAGGGGAGGACAGCTGGTTGGCAAGGTGCAGTCCCAGCGACCCAAGTACATCCGAAATTAGGGATGGAAACGGAAAACTGTGACGCAACAAGGACCGTCGATGGACTAAGGACAAAAGTCCGAAGAGCACGGCAGTCAATGCCGGATTCAAAGGCTCACGACAAAATCAGGCAACATCGCCCCCACAGGATAACAGGGACGATCCATCCAACCTAAATAAAATCCTGGACAGGATATGTCAGATACACAGTACTCCCGGGAAGCCTGCTAACCATACCCACAGATACTGTTGGGGTTTCAAACAATCCGGCAGACTCAATACCGAACACAAGGGGCTCGACACAACAAGCGAAGACGAGGACGAACCCCAAAAGCAGAGCACCAGGAAACAAAAGAACTTCCCACAAGAAGTAAAAACAGTGAACTCACTTCACATAACAAAATGTGCGGCGCCCGTAAAGGTACGCACTACACGGCCCATCCCCAAAGGGTCCTACCACTGGTTGTCAAAACTGATCATCTTCGATCAGCTAGATTATTCTAGAAATATCAAGAATGTAGGCTGGACTACCTTGATACTCGACCCAATAATTGGCGGACTCTAGTTTTCAAATTTCCTTATGGACGGCGGCAGTGGACTAAACCTGATATATCAGGATACAATCCAGCACATGGGGATAAACCCAGCAAGAATTCGCCGCAGCAAAACCTCCTTTCAAGGGGTAATACCTGGTCCGGACACCCATTGTATGGGTTTTCTCCGGCTCGAAGTCATATTTGGCTCTGCCGATAACTTCCGCCGTGAAAAGCTGACCTTCCATATCGTCCCGTTCTCAAGTCACTATCAAGCACTACTGGGACGCGAAGCTTTCGCTCGCTTTAATGCAATACCGCATTACGCATCTCTTACGCTTAAGATGCCCGGTCCACGAGGCATCATCTCTTTGAAGGGGAAGCACTCAAGTGCGCCTCCCCAAGCGGAGGACTGTGCGGCCGCTTTGACAGCCCCATAGCAAAATGGCCTCACCGGCCAAAAAACTTCGAAATAGGTCATTCAAGACCACGAACGCGGATAGACGAGTTCGGTGCAAAATCATCATTGATGCAGGCCTAGAGGCCACATACCCCCGCACTAGGGGCTCCACGCATATACAATAAGAGATAATAAAGCTCAATCTTATATATTTTACTTTATACTTTGTTTATTTTAACCTTTTTGGCACGACCCGTTTTCAACTCAGTTCCTCTCTTTTACAGATGAACGTCGTGCGGCACCCATCCAGGATACGGCACAACGGAGACACAGGTGCAGATGTGCAGTAGGGACCTGTCCTAAAGGATTCTTTTTAGATTAAGACCCTGCGTACACCTTTTTTACCGTCTCTTGTTGCTACACATCCCCTAGTTTTTTCTTTCTGATATAACCAAGGACGAGGCTGGCGTCTTGGCATGTGGCCACGTCAAAATTTTTGCATGTACCTAGACACTAGGGGCTTTTTTAATAATAAAGAGTGTTGTTTCGCCCGCACTCATAATGACTGAACACCTTAGGGAGTGTTCGGCGTCGCGAGTTTTGGCATTATATGCATCAACTCCGAATCATGTCTTTGGTCAAATGTTGGGTTGCCCGGCTCCCGAGTTCGGCTACCTTACGTTCCGCTCTATCGGCTAAGGTAGCACCAGGAGAACTACTGCGATTGTGCCCCGGTTCGGCCGGGCGAGCACCTCAGTAGAGAAAGCCGAAAACTGACTGTCATGATGTAGCGTGAGACTGGTCAGCCACTCGATGACCTATCAGAATCTATCAGATTCCTCCGCTTTAACGAAGGGCCGCTCCCTAGTCAGGCACATACGCACCCCGAACTCGGGCGAGCGCAGTCGCCACCAAGGGGCTACCTAAATAGTCTCACTATCAAGCTCCTATGGCTAAGTGAAAGTGTTAAAGCATTATAGTCTGGTTGCCTGGCCCGCTGCGCTATCACCTCCTTTGTAGGACCAAGACGTTGGGTTAAGTGTGAAAATGCGTCTTCTGCGAGCACGCCCGCACTATGTGCGTGGGGGCTGAAGCCAACGACTGCCATCTTTCAGATTTTGTATATATATATATATATATATATCTTAAAACGGCCGCACAGGAGGTGTTCCCAATACTTGAAGGCACAAGTATAAAAAGGCCAGTACAGTTTATCAAAATATTACTTTATAATTACATATGCTATCATAACATAGAATCTTTCGAGCACTGCGTCTCTATTACACGAGCGCCTTCAAGGACTTCCTGAAAATAGTGCTCGGAGGGTACTCCGCTTTTGTCCGAATCTCGGGACGCAACAATGGTGGTCTCCATCTCTGCCCAGTATGTCATGACACGGGCAAGAGCCATCCTTGTGCCCTCTATGCAAGCTGACCTCTTCATTGCATTAATACGCGGCACCGCGTCAAGGAATTGCTGCACCAAGCTGAAATAACTCTTCGGCTCCAATATCCCCGGCCACAGATGACCCATGACGTACTTCATGGCGAGTCCGGACAACCTATTCAGTTCGGCCCATTGAGCCAAACGATCGTCCACTGCCAGCGGACGCTCTGGATTGTGAAACTGCGACCAGAAAATCTTTTCCACTTTGCGATCTTTCTGATCTCGAAAGTGTTCGGTCGCATCAGCAGCACTCGCTGCCAAATCCAGATAAGTATCCTCCACACTCCACATCCGGTCCAACGGAGCAAACTTCGGATCGCAAAATTTCCTTCGCAGCATAAAGGGCTTTCCAGCCACAATCTGTTCGGCCTGACGCAGCTCCTCCTTCGCAGCTCTCATCGCAGAGCGTGCGTCCTTGGCATTGGCAATGGCCTTCTCTAAGTCCGTCTGTTTCGCCTGGTCTTCTTTCTCAAGAAGTCTGCAACGGTCTGCAGCACTCTCTAACTTTTCGGCCATCTCTTCCTTGCTTCGGCAATGAGCAGCCTGTTCGGCTCTCAGCTCTTCAAGGGCTTTCTTGGCAGCCGCATCACTTTCTCTGGCTTGTTCTTTAGCTCGGGCAAGTTCTGCCCTAAGAATCTCCATGGCGGCCGCACCATCTGCGTCAAGCATACACATCGTAAGACACTGGCAGAAAACTCTTCTTACCTGATGCCGCCCGAGGAATTACATACCTTGAGCCTCATCAAGCCGCTTGTTGACAAGCGCAATGTCGGCATCTGCCACGTCCACTTTCCACTTTAGTTCAACAAAATCATCAGTTCGGCTCGATTCCGGACACCCTGCCGCCTACATTCAAAGGCGACATCTTACACCTGGGATTATGATCATCCGCGTGCTGTCATATCTTGACGACGCCCAGAGTCTCAGGGGCTACTATCTACACAGGGCGCATCTTATTCATGCGCAACTGACAAAAGTGTACATTATCTAATGTACCTCAAAACCCGTCAGTAAACTTTTAACGGCCTCATGCAATCCGCTCTCTGCGGATGAGATCCTTTCAATCACCGTGCCCATCAATGCACGGTGCTCCTCCGAGATAGAAGCTCGCCCCAGCAGAATCTTTAGCTCCTCCGGCCGAGCACCAGACGGTGCCGGACTTGTCCCACGACCTCTTTCGATGGCCGGACGCGGAGAACCTCGGGGGGCCACATAGCTATCTTCCGCCCCTGCCGGATTCGGAGAAACCCTCCGCGACGACACCTCACGGTCGCCCGCCTCGCTAGGCGGCACGGCAGGGGGAGGCGTCCCGCTCTCCATCATCTCCGGAAGGAGATCCCCCGAAGACGAGCTCTGCTGTGAAGGGCTGAGGTCCGAGCTACAAGGTAAAAATTCGGTTAATCTTCTCAGATCTAAATCAAGGATTTCCCTCATCCCTCAAAAGGAAAATCTTTCTCTACTTACGGCTCGCTAGTGGGCTGATCCCCTTGAGGGCATAGTCCGGCCGAGGAACTCCCCGGCGTCGGACCCTCTGACGAGGATTTTTCCCCCTGCTTTGAGGCCATGGTTTCCGGGTCGTCAGAGGCGGCTCTCTTCTTCCCCTTAGGAGAGGAATTGTCGGTTCCTCCCTTCGGAGCAGTCTCCTTTGAGGAGGCCATAGTTTCCTTGTCCTCCCCCTTGCTTCCCTCTAAAGGCATTATCTCCAGCATCCTGATCAGCACGGGATCCGTCCTGGTTTCGGGAAGGGGAGCCGGACACCTAATCAGCTTTGCCTTCGCTATCCACTCCTATTTAAAAGGACGACTCTTTTAGGGGCAAGTTTATGACAATTATATGGATAGAAGGTCCGGGCACAAGGTTGCTTACTTGAGTATCCGGGCGATTGCAGCTTAGGCCTGCGTCCTCGGTTAAATCCGGACACATCTCTCCTGATCTGAAGAACAGTTTATACATCTCCGCGGGCGTTGCGCCCATGAAATTCTGGAGAGCTCACGGTCCCTCTGGATTAAACTCCCACAAGTGAAGGGAGCGACGTTTGCCGGGCAATATTCGGCGAATCAGCATGACCTGCGTCACCTTGACCAGGCTGAGGTCTCCTTCCGAGAGATCCTCAATGCGGCCCTGTAACAAGGGCACGTCTTTGGGAAAACCCCAATCTAACCCTCTGTTAACCCATGACGCTAGCCGTGGTGGGGGACCCGAGCGAAAGGCGGCAAGCGCCACCCACTTGGTGCTCCGGGGAGTGGTGATATAAAACCACTCTCGTTGCCACAAGCCTAGCTCCTCTTGAAAAGAGCCCTCGGGCCATGGAGCATCAGCATTTTTGCTTATAACAGCGCCTCCGCACTCTGCGTGACGTCCCTTGATCATCTTCGGCTCCACTTTGAAAGTCTTGAGCCATAATCCGAAGTGAGGGGTAACACGGAGGAACGCTTCGCATACAACGATAAACGAGGAGATATGGAGGATGGACTCCGGAGCTAAGTCGTGAAATTCCAGCCCGTAATAAAACAACAGTCCCCTCACAAAGGGATCCATTGGGAAGCCTAACCCCCGAAGGAAGTGAGACATGAACACTACGCTCTCACCGGGCTGGGGACTGGGGATAGCCTGCCTTTGAGCAGGCAACCTGTGCGAAATTTCGGCGGTCAAGAACTTAGCCTCTCTCAACTTTAGCACGTCCTCCTCTGTGACGGAGGAGGGCATACATCGGCCTTGAAGGTCGGAAACGGACATTGTCGAAGGTCTAAGGCGCCCGGAATCTGGAGCCTAGGGTGATGGAACTCGAGGCGATAGGCGAACTCGTTTTGGGATTGGAGAAAAGGAGTAATGCCCTGGTCTCTTTATAAGAGGTTGAATACCAGGAGCCCTCCCCGTAACCGTTTGGGACTCGCCTTTAATCGAGAAAACATGCTAACGGGCACGATTGGGTTACCCACGTCCGTATCGATGAGAATCCCGTAAAAGGGGGGTACACGATCTCTTCTTTAACAAGACGTTCCAAGGAAACCGCCTCGCAAAACACGCTGAGGTGGAAAAGTGAAAACGATTCGAGTGAAGGACTTGGCTGTAGTGTGATGACACATTGCGGAATACATCAGCAAATTTGATTTGTGTTAATATTATTCTCTCTACGGCAATATGTGGAAGCTTATTTTGCAGAGCCGGACACTACTCTTGGTGTTTACGATCTTCTATGAAGGACTTGGAGGAGGAACCCGCCTTGCAATGCCGAAGACAATTTGCGCGCCGGACTCGTCGTCATTGAAGCCAGGTTCAGGGGCTAATAAGGGAGTCCTAGATTAGGGGGTGTTCGGATAGCCGGACTATACCTTCAGCCAAACTCCTGGACTATGAAGATACAAGATTGAAGACTTCGTCCTGTGTCCAGATGGGACTTTCCTTGCTGTGGAAGGCAAGCTTGGCGATGTGGATATTCAAGATCTCCTACCATTGTAATCGACTCTATGTAACCCTAACCCTATCCGGTGTCTATATAAACCGGAGGGTTGTAGTCCATAGGCAATCAACTCCATATACAACAATCAGACCATAGGCTAGCTTCTAGGGTTTAGCCTCCTTGATCTCGTGGTAGATCTACTCTTGTACTACCCATATCATCAATACTAATCAAGCAGGACGTAGGGTTTTACCTCCATCAAGAGGGCCCGAACCTGGGTAAAACATCGTGTTCCCTGCCTCCTGTTACCATCCGGCCTAGACGCACAGTTCGGGACCCACTACCCGAGATCCGCCGGTTTTGACACCGACAGCGGGAGGCTATCCATGGGTGGCTATCCACGGGTGGCTATCCACCGCCGGTTTTGCGTCGAAGGGAAAAGAACAGGAGGCGACATCCACGGGTGGCTATCCATGGCGCTCCTACTTGGTGAAAGGAAAAATGAGGGAGAGAGAGGTTAGCGGAAATGGGAGGAGCAAGGGAAGAACGAAGCAAAGAGGAAGGGAGGCGGTCATCTCTTCCATGGAGCTCGGCTCGGGGACGAGGCCCTCGGCTGGCTCGGGCGATGGGTGATGCGGAGGCATTCCTTTGCGGGGTGGATCTGGTTGGTGGAGATGGACCTCAGAGGGGATTGGGTGGATCGGGATGGATCCCGAGGAAGGAGAGGAGTGGATGACTGGCGGCGACACGATGGGACAATGGGCTAGATTTTAGGGTTGCTGCCTAGGGGATTGGTCTATATATATAGCACTGGATTTTGGTTAGGGGCTATGTCACACCCCTAGCTTTGGCCTTTGCTTATCTTTGCATATGCATCCATGCATCATCTTAAATTCAAGGAAATTGAATTGAGGGAATTCTCAAGCCTCAGAAATCTTTTAACAGTGATCAACATCAAAATATTTTCAAATGAGCCCAACAAAATGTTCTTGCTAATCTCTGAAAATATTGGCAAGAGCTAAAACTCAAACCAATATTTTTGGAATCACATAAATAATTATTGTCGGGCCTTTGAATTAATTCACTAGCTAATTGAATTGGGTTTATATTTACTATAAAATAGATACAAGCCAATAATTTTGAAAGTTTGCATGTGGCTTTGAACTAGTTTCCTAAGTCCACATAATAATTTTCAGAAGCATCAAAATCGGTTTGGTTTGAAAACCAAACTCAAAAAACAACTTCAAACAAAATAGAAAAACAAAACACAGAAACTGAGAGAGAGGGAACTCACCTGGCAACCCACCTGGCAGGCCCACTGGCGGCCCAACCCACCTCCTCCTCCCTGTCGTCTTCCACCTCCTGCCAGTAGGCAGGAGGGCGTGTGCCTCGCATGCGCGCGCGCGGCCCCGACCACCTCCTGCTTGCCACTTGCTTCTGGACGTCGCTAGGTGCGCCACGCGGACCCCCAGAGCCTTCACGTTCGCTCCCTCCCCCCCTCTGTTCGTCCCCTCTCTCTCCCTCTCCTTGCCATGGCCGCAACCGCCAAGTGCTCGCCGCCGAGAAAACCCGCAGCCACCGTGCTCCCCTCGCCTCTTCGACCTGCCCAAGGGCTCCTCCTCCATCGCCCGCGCCTCTGCGTCATCTCACACGATGCTGGACGCCCTGCATCACCTTCTGCCCCACCATCTTCGCCGCCTATGCCCCGAGATCGCCGGCGGCCGCACAACCTCATCAGCCCCTCCCCGAGCTCTCCAAGACCACCATCGACCCCGTTGTGAGATCCTGCAACTAACCCCCTAACTCCGCTGCCCTTTTCTCACTGTAGCCGTCGCCCCTTGCTGACCGTAGCATGCCGCCGCCCGAGCTCGCCGTCGACGCAGCTCCGATGACCATTTGGTCACCCTGGCGACTCCAACGAGCTCGTGGCCGCACGTAGAGCTTAGCTAGCGTGTTACTTGGTTCGTTTGCGAGCCGCAACGCCGAACCCGTCTTTGCCGAACTCCGGCCGCCGCGCAAATGGACACCTCCGTTGATTCAGGCCATCTCTGGCGATGCCACTTGTCTCATCGGATGCGCGAGAACCCCAGGAACTCGTAGCCACAAACCACACGTGGAATAGTGCCCTGTAGCGAGAGCATGGCGATCCTCTGCCGTCGGCTGTGTTCGTCGCCTGTTGATCTCCGGCGATGATGATGTGGTGGGGTAGATTAGTTACTAATGCCCACTAATTAACCTCCTAGAGCCACTGCCATGTGGGCCCCCGAGCCTGCTTAGATTAGTCTAATTTTCTGTTTAGATTAGTGCTAAACCTGCGGACCCCACCTGCCAGCTTTGACTTTGGCCTAGTTAACGTTGACTGGGCCCACCTGTCAGTGACCCTGGCCAGCACCGTGTCACTGACCAGTGGGACCCACTGACCAGTTGACCTACTGATGTCACACAGACGTCATGCTGACGCAGTTAATCCTTTTCTGGATTAAAAATAATTCAGGATATTCTAGAAAATAGCTAAAACTTCTAAAATTCATAGAAATTAATCTGTAACTCCAATGGAAATAAGTTATATATGAAAAATGATCAGAAAAATCCAAAGAATCTTTTTATTTCATTTTGATGCATGTTTGAGCAAGTTAACATCATTGTTTAGGATGAAACATGATTAGGGAAAATTTCAAAATAGGTTTCGAGTTGGAATTTGATGTGGTTTTGAATTCCACTTCAATTAAAATGACTTTCTGTTGCATTAGCCCAAATCACAGCATATTGCCATGTCATGGTCATGCATCATATTGTTGCATTGCATTGATTGTATTCTTCCTTATTTGCCGGTAATTGCCCCCTCTCAGTAGACGATGTTTCCGACGACGTGATCGATGACACCGATGAAGATCTATACTATCTTCAGAAGTTCCAGGCAAGCAAAACCCCCTTTCCTCTGCATGACCTGTCATTGCCACAGTAAATAGATGAAACTCACTAGAATGAGTAGGAGTTGTTTGAGCCCTGATGTGCCTACTCATTCATGCTTGTTTGTCATGCCTGCTACTACTTAGAGTTGAGTCAGGTCCGATTCATCGGGGATGAATTGGAATGTGGTGAACATGTCCTACTGTGCGTGAGCTAAGTGTGTGAAAACGATTTGGTAAAGGTAGCGGTGAGAGGCCATGTAGGAGTACATGGTGTGTTGTCTCATTGCAGCCGTCCTCAGGAACTGAGTTCTGTGTTTGTGATCCATGAACAGTTACTACCACACATTGGAATGCTTAAGTGCCCCTCTAGACTTATTAATCAACCTGATCTCTGTCCAAGAGTTGCAACTAGTTTCTGGTGTTTGTAAGTAGTGTTAGTAGTCTACCAAGTGGCACCCGGTACAGGTGGGCTTGGGACAGACTAGGCACAGTGGCACGGTGTACCAAGTGGCACCCGGATGGTGGGATTGGGAACCCTGCTCACATCGTTTGGGGTCGTGAGCGACACCCCGGCCGGATCTCCTTGCGGATGGAACCCGAATAGGCGATAAACCTGGATGAGAGACTTGTGTGGTTAGTCAGGTCATGGCCGACACCCTCGCTCGGCCTCCTCTTGAAGGTTGCCGAGGTACATGACGTGTACATGGCGATAAGTGGCGAGAGCGTGTGTGAAGAAGTACACCCCTGCATGGTTACCATTATCTATTCGAATAGCCGGATTCCTCGGATATGGAAACTTGGACCCCTTGCATAGTTCATAGACAAGTAAAAGTGGATACTCTAAAATGCGGAAGATAATCATGAGTGCTATGGATGGCGTTCTCGCAGGGAGACGGGAGCGGATCCATAGTGGTGTATTGGTATGGTGAATTTGTGGACTCGTGTGCGCCACCTCAAAAGAGTTACTTGCAGTCGTAGTTCAGGTTAGCCAATGAGTCAGAGCTGGCTTGCTGCAGTTAAACTCCACCACCCCCTTTGTTGATACCGATGCATATGTAGTTAGTTCTGATGTAAGTCTTGCTGGGTACATTTGTACTCACGTTTGCTTATTTTATGTTTTGCAGAGGGAGTTCAGTCTCGCTAGTAGTTCTACGTGGACTTCGACGTTTAGCTTGTTACCTCAGCTACGATCTTGTACCCTTGGGAGGGTCTGGTAGATAGTCAGGCTCCTTAGCCTTCTTCATTTTTAGTTGTCTGTACTCAGACAAGTTAAGCTTCCGCATGTGCTTTGACTTGTATGCTCTAAATGTTGGGTCATGAGACCCATGTTTGTAATATCTCGCTCCTCGGAGCCTAATGAATAAATACTCTGAGTCGTAGAGTCTTGTTGCGATGCCATGTTGTATTGCACAGATTGAGCATATTGTGTGTATGATTGAAATGCTTGGTATGTGTGGGATCCGACAACCTAGTTGTTTATCCTTGGTAGCCTCTCTTATGTGGAAATGTAGTCTTGTGCTCCCATGAGCCATAGTAGTCCGCTACAGCCCGGTTCACCGGAGTCCTGCTAGCCCAGCACTACTGCTTCGCAACACTTGACTGGCTGGCATGTGATTCACTTCATTCCTGTGTCTGTCCGTTCGGGGAAATGTCACGCGGTGACATCCGGAGTCCTACCTATCCTGCTACAACCCGGTTCACCGGAGTCCTGTTAGCCCAGTGCTACAGCCCGGATTCGCGCGCTGCTGACCGACATGCTCGATGTTGATTCATGTATGCCTGTCCCTGTAAGTTTGTGCCACTTTGGGTTCACGACTAGTCATGTCGGCCCGGGTTCTCTGTCATATGGATGCTAGCGACACTATCATATACGTGAGCCAAAAGGCGCAAACGGTCCCGGGCCATGGTAAGGCGACACCCGTGGGAATACCATGAGTGAGGCCGCAAAGTGATATGAGGTGTTACCGGCTAGATCGACGTAACTTGGAATAGGGGTCCTGACAGCTTTGGTATCAGAGCCTGACTGCCTGTAGGATTACCAAGCCAAACCGGTCGAAGTTGAGTCTATAAATGCTTTAGTTATGTAAGGGAATTGATTGTGGAAGGGAACGTAAGGCTCTTTTTTACTCCTTATCCTCATGACCTTTTGATCTGAGTCATCTTATCTTTTCTACGGGGTTAAGAACTAGGCTCCTCTTCTATCTCTCAGGATGATGTGTTACTCAACCTTAGTTGCCTAGGATTGTTGCATTTAAGCCTCAGTCCAGTTTCTACTACTCCAGTGTGTTGTTAGTTGGACTTGTAAACTTGATATTGCGATGTTAAGTGGTTATGCCACCATTTGCAGGATGTCTCAAATCTTTTCGAGCATTTACAGCCGTTATGATGTCCGAGTTATTCCAGCTTTCTAAATAATCTGATGCATTTGCAAATCCTTCTTTCGTTCCCGATGTCCTTTTGGTCAGAATAAGCACACTAGCCAGTGAGTTGAGGTACTCTGTTGCCTCGACATATATGTTGGAGCTATTAATATGACCCTAGGTGTCTTAGAGAGTCACCTAGTAATCTAGCAATGCTTTGTATTCCCGGTGTGATGATTCTGGCCATTGTTCTCGAAAGCATCCCGTGATGCCATTTAGTAGTAGGTATTCTACTCTTGGGTTCCTGACCCAAGATTCACTCCACTTACCTTATGTTCATAGTGTTTGCTAGTTACTTTAGAATATTAGTAACCTTTGCGATAGTCCTCGAGGTCCGTGGTATTTTCTTTTTCCAAGTACCATGAACTGCTTATGGCAGAAGTTCTTTTGAACCAAAAGATCACAATAAGAGTGCTCTTGATGAGTTCTTCGTCCTACTTTGTGAATCTGCCAGTTCTACCTTTCTACATGGGTTATCCGAAAGAAATGTTGAGCTTTGCTCGACATACTAATCTATGCATCCACAACTCAGAAAGATATATGTTCCTTGAGTTGTCCCTCCTTAGTTGTTTCTGACCTTCGTCTATCAATTGATAGTCGAGGGTATATCATTGCATTCGTTCATCGGTGCCTATCGTTCTTGTGGTCCGTCAAGCCATTCTAGTTCAGAATGACTTGGAGAAAGATACTCTAGTACCTCATCCATTTCTAGGATGTGTCAAAGTAGTTGTATTTCCTAGATCAAATGCAATCAAGCTATTGGTATGTTCTACCCTGAAGTATTATCCACTTTATGTCAGGAATATCATGAGATTTGCACCATCTCTTATGAATTCTTGTTGCAGTGATACTTCTTGCCATCATTGTTCATTCCTCGGTTCCCGTGTTATTGTAACCGGAATGCCGACAAGTGAATCGTGATGTGTGAAATCAATACTCCGAGCAACTCGTTGCTTGGTAGTAAATGGGCAATATTCTCATTCTTAGCGTGTTGGTTATTGAACTACCATTCTAAGATTGATCTTGCTACCTAGTCCATATTTCTCGGTGCACTCTTCGATCAATGAGTTAGGATTTTGTCAATCCCTCACTCTTTTGATCATATCATCTTGCCTTGAAAGCAAGATTGCTCCCGAGCTTAATAACATTTCAGTGGTTCGTGATTTTCCGAATATCTTCTCGGAAGTATCACCAGGTTGTCCCCTGACTGTTATGTTGAGTTCGTGATCATGTTGGTTTTCCCCCAAACCACCCATTCTCCAAGAATCTGTGTTGGATACCCCTGAGCTAGTTGGTTAAGCCAAACAACAACTTGGAGAGTTGGAAGATAAAAGCTTGTCTGACTTAGTTCATGTTAAGGGATATCTTTTTGTGGGTGTGTGTGTGTTGAAGAAAGATGATATCTCCATCGATTGGTCCCCGTGATCAGTTGTTGGATCTATTGCCTTGTCAAAACCTTGACTTGAGTATGGGCTATCGTCAAGTCGAATCAGAACCAAGGATGTTCGTAATGTTGTCTTACTCATGGTTGATCCCTCGAGCATACCCCATTACATCTTTTGGTTTGACCAATATTATCACCGTGTTTGCATGATGGTGGAAGTCCAGTGATATGGAAATTCCAATGAGTTGCTGTTGAGTCCATCAGCAGCATTTCGTCCCCCCCATGGTTCATGTTGAACATTATACTAGTGTTGGAAACTTTGTAAGCATTGCCTTCGTGTTCCGCTCGTGAGGTATATGTTTTGGTGAAAGAAGTGACTTTCTCCAAGTTCACGTGCATTAGTTGTAAGTTGCCGCCATGAATTTGAGAAATGTTTGTTTTCTTAACTTTGGAATTATCCCAAATTAGTCATGCATACGTGCTAAGTATTCTCTGGTTTGGTAGATTAATTACCTCCACTCCATATGTATTCCCTAGCACACCAAGCTACTGATTGACTTGTTCAAGGAAAATGAGTTGTTGTGCTAATCCTAGGTCATGCACAAGACTTTGTTACCAAGCTGATGGTTCCCAACTAGAAGTCAGCAGTGCTTGTTGTAAGACTACTATGTGGTCATGCTTGTCCTGGACAGCGTGTTCACAGGTATGTAGCAGAACCAGCTCATGTTTTGGAGCTTGCGATCGTAGTTCATCTCCCGAGAATATCGCAACATCATCTTGTCAATTTGTGTTGAAACTCTTCTTTTCAGACATGTTGAGTCTGAAGTATCCTGTTTCTAACCACATCTGAATCTCAGGCAGATATGATGGCTGGAACATTTCCAAGATCTATGATGTAGGTTCTGACAAGGTTGATGTTCTGGCCAACACACCTAGCCGGAAGATCTATTATTGTAGTATCTTGAACGAGCAATTCGACCATCTTCTCCATGAGGATTCGGTATGACTTATTCCACAAGTTGTTCCTTATGGATTTTTGTGCTCCCGAAGTCCGACCTTTACTTGATGGCCATGTTGATGCTTTTAAGCATTGACCGTGGTACCTAGTACATCAAGGAGAACATTAGAAGCGGAGTGCTAAATGTCTCTCGGTCGATCATCCAGATTTGCTTCTTTGGCATTGCTAAGGAAAAATCTGAGAAAGTGATGTCCTCCTTTGCATCTGCATCCTCCATCACCGTTTATCATGGTAGTATGATGTGTTGCCAGGATCCTTGGCACGGATGTTGGTAAAACCTTGATGAATACGGAAATGCTCAAGTTCTTGAGAGCACGCTCGGTCATTGGGTTATATCCTCGGTATCAATTGGAATGTGCCTTCCGTTGCCGAGTTGTCCTATAACTCTAGTTTCCTCTCCAAACTGAGTATGCCATTCTTTCGAATTCATTCAAATGATCAATTGTTACTTTCCTTAGGCTGGTATAGAGAGTTTCAGTGATCTCTGTATCAAAAGTAATTCTTTTTGCACTTAAGGGAATAATTTTACGAGTCACCTTCCCCGAGGTGTCCTGTTATGGTATCATGGGCAACTTAACTCCTCGCTACTTTGAAACCCCCCTCACCATCTATTTAAGCATCGAATTGTTGCCTACCAATTTGAACCTTTGTCATATGTTTCACATCCATCATATATGATGTGTGTTTTGCGTCTCAGCTCAAGGGATGTTTCTACGTCTCATTCTGTGACTTGATCTTGCGTTCATTAGGATCGATGATCCATTCTTGTGAGGTTGTCTTGCTCTCTTGTCGCCATGTTGGATGAAGTTCTCGAAGGAAAGGATGTCATAATCAAAGATGATGATCGAATCAACATTCTTATGAAGTGCAACATGGATCATGAAGACTGTGTAAGTTCTGTGTCCCCTCTGTCTTCTTACCTCACGTCCTGAATCTCGGGACGAGATTCTTGTTTAGTGGGGGTGAGTTGTCACAACCCTAGCTTTGGCCTTTGCTTGTGTTTGCATATGCATCCATGCATCATCTTAAATTCAAGGAAATTGAATTGAGGGAATTCTCAAGCCTCAGAAATCTTTTAAAAATGATCAACATCAAAATATTTTCAAATGAGCCCAACAAAATGTTCCTGCTAATCTCTGAAAATATTGGCAAGAGCTAAAACTCAAACCAATATTTTTGGAATCACAGAAATAATTATTCTTGGCCCTTTGAATTAATTCACTAGCTATTTGAATTGGGTTTATATTTACTATAAAATAGATATAAGCCCAATAATTTTGAAAGTTTGCATGTGGCTCTGAACTAGTTTCCTAAGTCCACATAATAATTTTCAAAAGCATAAAAATCAGTTTGGTTCGAAAACCAAACTCAAAAAAGAACTTCAAACAAAATAGAAAAACAAAACATAGAAACTGAGAGAGAGGGAACTCACCTGGCAACCCACCTGGTAGGCCCACTGGCGGCCCAGCCCACCTCCTCCTCCCTATCGTCTTCCACCTCCTGCCAGTAGGCAGGAGGGCGTGTGCCTCGCACGCGCACACGCGGCCCCGGCCACCTCCTGCTTGCTACTTGCTTCTGGACGTCGCTAGGTGCGCCACGCAGACCCCCAGAGCCTTCACGTTCGCTCCCCCCTCTGTCCGTCCCCTCTCTCGCCCTCTCCTTGCCATGGCCGCAACCGCCAAGCGCTCGCCGCCGAGAAAACCCGCAGCCACAGTGCTCCCCTCGCCTCTCCGACCTCCCCAAGGGCTCTTCCTCCATCGCCCGCGCCTCTCCGTCAGCTCACACGACGCCGGATGCCCTGCATCACCCTCTGCCCCGCCATCTTCGCCACCTCTGCCCCGAGATCACCGGCGGCCGCACAACCTCATCAGCCCCTCCCCGAGATCTCCAAGACCATCATCGACCCCGCTATGAGGTCCTACATCTAACCCCCCTAATTCCGCTGCCCTTTTCTCACCGTAGCCGTCGCCCCTTGCTGACCGTAGCACGCCGCCGCCCGAGCTCACCGTCGACGCAGCTCCGATGACCATTTGGTCACGCCGGCGACTCCAACGAGCTCGTGGCTGCACATAGAGCTTAGCTAGCACGTTAGTTGTTTCGTTTGTGAGCCGCAACGCCGAACCCGTCTTTGCCGAACTCCGGCTGCCGCGCAAACGGACACCGCCGTTGATTCAGGCCATCTCTGGCGATGCCACTGGTCTCATCGGATGCGCGAGAACCCCAGGAACTCGTAGCCACAAACCACGCGTGGAATGGTGCCCTGTAGCGAGAGCATGGCGATCCTCTGCCGTCGGCTGTGTTCGCCGCCGGTTGATCTCCGGCGATGATGACGTGGTGGCGTGGATGCGTTACTAATGCCCACTAATTAACCTCCTAGAGCCACTGCCATGTGGGCCCCCGAGCCTTCTTAGATTAGTCTAATTTTTTGTTTAGATTAGTGCTAAACCTGCGGACCCCACTTGTCAGCTTTGACTTTGGCCTAGTTAACGTTGACCGGGCCCACCTGTCAGTGACCCTGGCCAGCACCGTTTCATTGACCAGTGGGACCCAGTGGTCAGTTTTGACCCAGAATAGCTCAGTTGACCTGCTGATGTCACACAGACGTCATGCTGATGCAGTTAATCCTTTTCTGGATTAAAAATAATTCAGGAAATTCCAGAAAATAGCTAAAATTTCTAAAATTCATAGAAATTAATCTGTAACTGCAATGGAAATAAGTTATATATGAAAAATGATCAGAAAAATCCAAAGAATCTTTTTATGTCATTTTCATGCATGTTTGAGCAAGTTAACCTCACTGTTTAGGATGAAACATGATTAGGGAAAATTTCAAAATAGGTTTGGAGTTGGAATTTGATGTGGTTTTGAATTCCACTTCAATTAAAATGACTTTCTGTTGCATTAGCCTAAATCACAGCATATTGCCATGTCATGATCACGCATCATATTGTTGCATTGCATTGATTGTATTCTTCCTTGTTTGCCGGTAATTCCCCCTCTCAGTAGACGATGTTTCCAACGACGTGATCGATGACACCGATGAAGATCTATACTATCTTCAGAAGTGACAGGCAAGCAAAACCCCCTTGTTCATTCTGATACAATCCCACTCTCTCGCTCCTGCTCTCTTTTACTGCATTAGGACAACAGCGATTCAACTGTTACATGCTGCGGTAGTTGAACCCCTTTCCTCTGCATGACCTGTCATTGCCAAAATAAATTGATGAAACCCACTAGCATGAGTAGGAGTTGTTTGAGCCCTGATGTGCCTACTCATTCATGCTTGTTTGTCATGCCTGCTACTGCTTAGAGTTGAGTCAGGTCCGATTCATCGGGGATGAATTGGAATGTGGTGAACATGTCCTACTGTGTGTGAGCTAAGTGTGTGAACACGATTTGGTAAAGGTAGCGGTGAGAGGCCATGTAGCAGTACATGGTGGGTTGTCTCATTGTATCCGTCCTTAGGAACTGAGTTCTGTGTTTGTGATCCATGAACAGTTACTACCACACATTGGAATGCTTAAGTGCCCCTCTCGACTTATTAATCAACCTGATCTCTGTCCAGGAGTTGCAACTAGTTTCTGGTGTTTGTAGGTAGTGTTAGTAGTCTACCAAGTGGCAACCGGTACAGGTGGGCTTGGGACAGACTAGGCACAGTGGCACGGTGTACCAAGTGGCACCCGGATGGTGGGCTTGGGAACCTTGCTCACATCTTTTTGGGCCGTGAGCAACACCCCGGCAGGATCTCCTTGCGGACGGAACCCGAATAGGCGATAAACCTGGACGAGTGACTTGTGTGGTTAGTCTGGTCATGGCCGACACCCTCGCCCAGCTTCCGCTTGAATGTTGCCGAGGTACATGATGTGTATAGGGCGATAAGTGGCGAGAGCGTTTGTGAAGAAGTACACCCCTGGAGGGTTATCATTATCTATTCGAATAGCCGGATTCCTCGGATATGGAAACTTGGAACCCTTGCATAGTTCATAGACAAGTTAAAGTGGATACTCTAAAATGCGCAAGATAAGCGTGAGTGCTATGGATGGCATTCTCGCAGGGAGACGGGAGCGGATCCATAGTGGTGTATTGGTATGGTGAATTTGTGGACTCGTGTGCGCCACCTCAAAAGAGTTACTTGCAGTCGTAATTCAGGTTAGCCACTGAGTCAAAGCTGGCTTGCTGCAGTTAAACTCCACCACCCCCTTTGTTGATACCGATGCATATGTAGTTAGTTCTAATGTAAGTCTTGCCGGGTACATTTGTACTCACGTTTGCTTATTTTATGTTTTGCAGAGAGACTTCAGTCTCGCTAGTAGTTCCACGTGGACTTCGACGTTTAGCTTGTTACCTCAGCTACGATCTTGTACCCTTGGGAGGGTCTGGTAGATAGTCAGGCTCCTCACCCTTCTTCATTTTTAGTTGTCTGTACTCAGACAAGTTAAGCTTCCGCATGTGCTTTGACTTGTATGCTCTAAATGTTGGGTCATGAGACCCATGTTTGTAATATCTCGCTCCTCGAAGCCTAATGAATAAATACTCTGAGTCGTAGAGTCTTGTTGTGATGGCATGTTGTATTGCACATATTGAGCATATTGTGTGTATGATTGAAATGCTTGGTATGTGTGGGATCCGACAACCTAGTTGTTTATCCTTGGTAGCCTCTCTTATGGGGAAATGTATTGTTGTGCTTCCATGAGCCATAGTAGTCCGCTACAGCCTGGTTCATCGGAGTCCTGCTAGCCCAGCACTACTGCTCCGGAACACTTGACTGGCCGGCATGTGATTCACTTCGTTCCTATGTCTGTCCATTCGGGGAAATGTCACGCGGTGACATCCGGAGTCCTGCCTAGCCTGCTACAGCCCGATTCACCGGAGCCCTGTTAGCCCAGTGCTACAGCCTGGATTCGCACGCTGCTGACCGACATGCTCAATGTTGATTCATGTATGCCTATCCCTGTAAGTTAGTGCCACTTTGGGTTCACGACTAGTCATGTCGGCCCGGGTTCTCTGTCATATGGATGCTAGCGACACTATCATATATGTGAGCCAAAAGGCGCAAACGGTCCCGGGCCATGGTAAGGCGACACCCGTGGGAATACCGCGC
This sequence comes from Triticum urartu, assembly GCF_003073215.2. Taxonomy (NCBI): domain Eukaryota; kingdom Viridiplantae; phylum Streptophyta; class Magnoliopsida; order Poales; family Poaceae; genus Triticum; species Triticum urartu. The sequence goes on along the minus strand of NC_053024.1, from coordinate 270,584,745 downwards.
GTGAGGTCGCAAAGTGATATGAGGTGTTACCGGCTAGATCGATGTAACTTGGAATCGGGGTCCTGACAGGCTATCTCGTCCCTCCGATCAAAATCGAACGGTCAGGAAAAATAGTTTAGGGAGGCCAAATAAGAAAACGGTGATGTTTTGTAGATGTTTGGGGATGATCCGGACACAACGGTGATGACTCCCCGGGTCGGGTTCGGGACAACTTCAGGACGCGTGCAAGGAGTTTGATGCACTGTGCAGAGAGGGTTTTTGGATCGTGCGATCACAACGGATGGCTCCAGACGCGAAGAGGGGTAGGTTGGAGTTTGTGGGCTGTGCAGAAGGCCTCAGGCTGAGAGGAGAGAAGAAAGAGAGAAGCCCGGCGTCTGCTTCCGGAGACCGAAAATGTCCGACGATAGACTGGCTATACTGCCGCTATACTTATCCGTTGGGGTGTCAAATGGACTCCAAATGCGATGAAACTTGGCAGGAGGCATATCTACACTATAGTAAGACCACACGCCAACTTTCAACCCAATCCGAGAACATTTTCCGGCCACTTATAAAATAATATTTCGGACATGCTGCGGGCGCGTGCAAGTGTGTCTGGGCTCAGAACGGACAACGGATGGAACTGGGAGACCCGGACTAATGCAAGTTTTGAAAACATGATGATGCAATGCACATGATGACATGATGAAATGCAACACACAGGAAAATGACATGGCAACATCGGCGAATAACTTGAAGACACCTGGCGCAACGGTCTCGGGGCGTCACAATACTCCACCACTACGAGAGGATCTTGTCTCGAGATCTAGGATGGCACCGGAGAGAAACGTAAGAGGAAGAGAAAAGGTAAAACTAAGTTGCTTCTTTGAAAAACGAGTGAAACCATGAACCTTGAGAGGTTGAACGAATCGAAAGAAAGAATACAATGGAGATGAACGAAATGAAATCACTCTGTTTGGAAAGGAACTAGAAATACGGCAAAAAAGATGAGCTTAAGTGACAAGATAGACATTGAAGTCACTCCGATCAAAACAAAATAGAGAAGGAATAAGAATGATGTAATTAGGGCAGCACTCCGACTGAAAATGGAAGGAAATGAACATGAACTTGACAAGATGAGAGGATACTTGATGAGATCAACAACATACTCCCTCCGGAACTATTGAAAGAATGGTACAAGGGGTAGGAAAGATTTCAGACGGCACTCCGGTTGAAAAGAGAGGAAAAACTTGATAAGATGAGAGAACTTGAATGAAAACACGACACTCCGGTTGAATGGATAAGCAAAGGAAAGAGCATGATCTTCACAATACGAGATGATGAGTGAGGAGAGCATCATCACAATGCCTCCGGAAGAAATGAAAGAATGCAATGAAAAGAATGGAGAAGAAAACAACATCTTCTACCTCCAATGAGCTTGCAAAGGCATCCTTAGGCGAAGGGTCGAACGGAGTTGTTGGAAAACCAACAACGAAAAGAGTAAGCTTGTCATGGGCTTATGGAAGACATCTCAAAATTTTGAGGTGAAATTCTGGCACTAACGATAACAATTGATTTGGATTGATATCACCAAGAAGACGAGAAGCTTATATCATCGGGAGGATAAATGAAGAACTTGGGTCATAGATAATCACCACAAAGAGCACCATTCCCAATGGAAGGCTTTAGGTGAAATTTATACCAAGATATCTCCAAGAAGAAGAGATGGGTTTAAATACCTCATTCTTGTGAACAAAGAATGATATATTACCACCTCAAAATATAAGGGAGAACAATTGCACTCCGGATTGCAAGATGAAGAAAACTTGAGCTCTTCTAAAAAGAATCTCAATGAACACTTCCAGAAGGAATTAAATCCTTGATGAACCATCATGTAGAGCCTTCATGAGAACTCCGGTAACAAAATGATAACGAAAAAAGAAGAAGTTGAAAACACAAGGTGAAACCTTGTAATGATTTAGATGGATCTCCATGGTGATATAATTGCGAGAGCTTGGAACTCCGGGAAAAAGAGAAGATGAACAATTGACAACGAGAATTAGTCATTGGGAACAAACTCCGGAGAAATGAATCCATCATTTGGATGAAGTGAGAACAAGAATTATGTTATGCGTATCCTTCACCAATTTAAATTGATGGCACGCAACGGATTTGGCATATTACTTATTCTCATAGAAAAGAATAAGATAGATATAGCGCAAACTTGTGAAGGTCTTCAACGAAACGCCGGTCGGATTGAAACAACGAATGAATTGATATGACAACGAAGGAAGAAGAATCTTGAATAGCCACCGTAAGAATTGGAAATAGAAGTAGAAAAACACAATTCACCAGGGAGAATTGAAAAAACGTCTACAGATACTTGAGTGAAATTTTAGATACAAGAGAATGAAGAGATCACGAGCTGATTAGATAAAACTTGAATGATGCACTGATAAAATTTGGCGAATGTGAGCTGAAAGCTGAAATGAATAATCCCGAAATGATGGCCTTCGGAGAATCAAACTGAAAAGACTCCTGAATAACTCCGGAAGGGTGAAAAGAATATCTCCCAATTGAAAATAATTTATGAGAGGATGGCATAAAGCTAGAATCACGAATCTTGAAGAGAATGGAACAAGATTTTAAGAGAAACTCTTCTTCGGTCTTCAAAATCGGAAAATTACGACGAGAAACACCACCATGAATTGTTTAGACACTCCGGAAGAATCAAAAGCGAAGAGGTTGAGCCAACGATGAAAAGAATTTGACAGATATTGGAGAAATACATATGTCTGATGATAAATCATTCTTACCTCAAACTTTGAAAAGAGATTTGAGGATAGCTCCGGGAAAATAAGAAGAGTCAGGTAAGATCCTGGGAAAAGACCTGTGGGTTAGGGCCCACTCAAAAGAAACACCGTAGAATGATTTAAAAGATAGATTGCATCGGTTGAATTAAATGGCTTGAAGCAGATTACAACCTCGAAAGAGCTTGAACGAATGCAGAGTGGAAAACAAGAATTTTCGAGATATCTTCAGCACTCCGGAACCAATGAATAGCGAGAGGGGAATGATTATGAGGTGCACCGGTATGGAAAAATATTTGAAACAAGGAAAGGAATGATCAACACTGAAGGCTTGAATTTAATCCACCGGAGAAGAAAGAATGAAGAATAATGAACTTGAGGCTCTGTTAGAATCTTCATGAGCAACACCGGGTAAGAACATTGACAGAAAGAATGGATAGACTTCACATCCATAAGATGATACTTGATTAAGAAATCTGATTCCTTGAAGAAAAAGGGTGGGAGGGCGGGAAAAACAAAGACAATTAGGAATGGATGAAACGAACACCGTTGAGAAGACTTGAGTTGATCTTGCGGATGTTGAAATTATCGGATCCACTTGAAGAGAAACACGCCGGTTCAGAAGAAATTGAGATGGCAAACTCGAAGATCAAGAAGGATTGGTATTCACATAGAAACATGAGAACACCACTTAGAAAAGGTATGAAATCTACATTTGACTTCGAAGCAACTCGAATACCACAACTCAAAACAAAACAAAGGATTGGCTTGTAGAATAAGCCGGAACAAACATATGATAGAGATTTCGTCCGAAGTTTTCGTGATGGGGCCTACACGCGCTCAATCGTACAGCACCATCATGGACAAGGCAGTGCACATGACATACGAAGCGTCCCCGAGTCAGCATAGCCATGGACTCTTTAAGACAAAACGAGACCACTGTAAAACCAACCATGGATAGGACGACCACTAGACGTCGAACCCAAATTTCATATCATACATCTGTCGGAAAGATATCCTAAGAGCTACTTGAATTCCCACTTATAAACTCCTGAAACTTTCTAGTTATGCAATCAGCTGTTGGGGATACATGGGAAGCATAATATCTCACCCAAAACTAGCAAATCCTACATCCAGCTGTATCCATCCTTCAACACATAACCAAGAAACCTTCGGAAATCATTTACCTCAACCTTCGAAAAGCATCCGTTATACGAGTTATGGCAATACTTCCGAAATCCCGCCCCAGTACTGGGTGGCGTCAAGGATATCTCACCAACAACTGCATAAAAGAGATTTTTGATGTCGGCGAAACTCAGGTATTCCAGAACTGCAACGATAAAATTGTGAAGACAACACCTCGAAGCTCAACTCCCCGGGACACTTCTACAACCCCTAAATGTCAGGAGGCACCAAGAACAATGTTCTCGTCACAAAACCATCGGAACGATTCCAAGATACCCGCGTGATCCTAAATTTTTTTTAGTGAAATTTGAGAAGAGAAGAGTCAAAACTCTACGTCAGGATGCCTCACCAGAGCGACGAAGGGACTGACGAGTAAAAAGAATCCTACTCTCCGATATATATAATCCTAAAGCACTCAAAACATTTTTCTAGACTCAACAACGCCAGCGATTCGATCAAGCAAGGGGGCTCCTAAGTCTGTAGCGACCCGACCCGAATGGATCAAGTCTCTGTGCTTATGTGTCATCCCTGGATCAGTATGCTGACACACACAGTACTCGAAGGATTTATAACAGAGGTAAATCACATGTATAAAGTAACGTAAATACTATTACCTCAATCCATATAGCGGAAGCAACAAGGTTGTGGTTTCCCATCAACACCAACGGCAAAGTTGAGTGTAGAAATCGTAACCCTAAAGTATCACTTACTCGTCGTAAGAAACCTGCAACATAAGACGTTGCAGCCCGAAACGGGTCAGTACATTGAATGTACTGGCAAATTCACACCATAGAGAATGATGAACAATGGCTATCACTACATGCATATTTGGCTGGTGGAAAAGCTCTATGGTTATAAGGTTTTTGCATAAAGCCAATTTTTCCCTACTGCAAAGGAATAAAATTTAATTAACTATCATGGTGGTTGTGAAACATTGAGAATGGTTGACAGCATTCTCAATCCCAATTAAAAATAATTAAAACCCAATAACATTAATTAGAGGTAACATGTTGAGATTCACAATGATATTCAAGTACTAGATACTCAAGTTGTCCATAACCGGGGACACGGCTAATCATGATTAGTTTGTAAACTCTGCAGAGGTTGCGCACTTTTCCCCACATGACTCGATCGCCTCCGTTTGTTTTCTCGCACTACATGGTGTTTGAGAAACGGATGACCGAGACATAGTCTTTCAGAAGCACTAGCACCTTACATGTGGGGTAGACCGGTACACCTACATCCCCTACATCTGCTAGTCCACCCCGTAAGAGTTCGCACAACTTAGTCAACTATGCTAGAGCCCATAGTAGCATGTGGCTGCACACGGAAGTTTCTAGCATGAAAGATCTTATGATCCCTTTGAGCCTGGGTGGCGGTCCGAAAAAAAACAGGCAAGTCCTGATAGACATCAGGTGCCTCAATCCACCCAGATGTGTGTTTAAGTTGCCACCTTAGATAAACCATTAAAATTATCAATCTCACATCTGTCATGGATATCACTCACCCAATCCACGTCTACTAGCATAGCATGGCAATATAAGCAAACGTAGAGTAACTCCCAAAGGTTTCATAATAATACAGGTAATAGGTACTACCTCATCTACTTCCCATCCCACAATTTAATTAGATCCTAATCATGCAATGTGTGAGGATTGATCTAATGCAATAAAACTGGGTTGTAGAAAAGGTATGATCAAAGTGTGAACTTGCCTGCAATGTTGATGAAGATGATTCGCACTCAAAACTCGTGATAGATCTACTCGTCACACTCCGGTCGATCTATCGTAAGCAAACAATAGTAACCACACAAAAAGTACTCATCTAATGCACAAGGAAAAATCGAACAAGAGAACGAACTAGAAAGTTCAACTTAAGAACTCCAGTTGCAAAGAAAGAACGAGCCGAACAAATGACGAAAAACAAACGGCGGAAGAAAACAACTCGGTTCTAGCAAGTTGAAACTAGGTCAAATTTTACTGTAGCAAAAGCTTGTTCAAGTTGATTAGACGGAACGGCGGTTTCGAGATGAAACTCCAAGCGCTTGAATCACCTGATTCCGATAAACGAGCGAGAAGATAAACTAGAACGAAGATCGGATCTGAGATCGCGATCGCGGAATAAATCCGACGAGAAGAAAAAGAAGAACGGTTATACGAACAGGCGTCGTTAACCGTGAAATAATCGGTGATCACGTTCGTCGAGACGAACGGTCCGAAAGAAGAACGAAAACCAATCTAGGGTTTTCGGAAAAGAGATCGAAACGAAAAACCGATCTAGAACACCGGAACGGTTTGGCGAAGAATCGGAGAGAAAACGAATCGGTAGAGAAGAAAAGAATCGGAACGGTTTATAAGATAAACCGAACCGAGGGAAAGAAGAGACGCGGCGCGGTACCTCCGGCGAACGGCGGCGACGGCGGCGTTGGGCGGCGGCGGCGGTGGTGACGCAGGGCGGCGGCGGCGCGGCAAGGTGCGGCGGCGGCGGTGGTGACGCAGGGCGGCGCGGCGCTTAGGGCGGCGCGGCGCGGTGACGCAGGGCGGCGGCGGCGCGGTGACGCAGGGCGGCGGCGGCGCGGCAAGGTGCGGCGGCGGCGGTGACGCAGGGCGGCGGCGGCGCGGCAAGGTGCGGTGGTGGCGGTGAGGCAGGGCGGCGGCGGCGCGGCAAGGTGCGGCGGCGGCGGTGGTGACGCAGGGCGGCGCGGCGCTTAGGGCGGCGCGGCGCGGGGCACAAGGGGCGGCGCGGTGTGCTTGGGGCTTTGGGGCCTTGGATTTGATGTGTTTAGAGGGGGGGTGTGGGAGTATTTATATTGGGGAGGGGTAGAAAACTTGGTGTAGGGGTCAAGGAATTGGACTAGGACTAGGAAAGAAAAGAGGGAAAAGATCTAGAAAAAAAAAACGAAAGTAGATGAATCCTACTAGGAATCCACAAAGGACGGCGGCTCCCTGGCGCCTTGCGCCTGGTGCGGCTCCTCCCTGGGCGTGGCGCGCGATGGCCTCTGGCCTGGCTGGCTCGGTGGCTTGGGCCTTAGGCCCAAGTCGCTGGAGCTCTCTCTCTCTCTTTTTTTTTCTAAAACTGTTCCGCGCTCGGAAAAAAAAACAAAACGAGATCTAAACGAACTCCAAATCTAATAAAGTAAATTTTCTCTGACTCCTTAAAATGAGTCGAACAAAATGAACTTTACTCCGGGCCTAAAAAGCAAATTTTGAAAACGCGCATTTTTCCCTATCCAAATAAAATGCGAATAAACACCGGAAAACAAAGTTTGATCTATTTATTAAATTTTCACTTTTCCTATATTTTGGGAAAGTCATATTATTCCCTCTCTTATATTTTTTTGATAACGGAAAAATTATTGAAGATAAAATAAATAAATCAAATGATCCTATTTTCAAAATTCGAGAAAACTCTCAAATATGAAAATAACGAAATCTCCAACTCTCTCCGAGGGTCCTTGAGTTGCGTGAAATTTCTAGGATCGACCAAAAAGCAAGAAAATAAGATATGCATGATGATCTCATATGTAACATTCCAAATTGAAAATAAATTCAAAAGAGCTTTGAATTTAATTCTTTGAAACTCCCAACTCATATTTCATATAATTTGAAGAAGTCATTTTATCTTCTCTCGTGAAAATCATTGAGTCGCATAAAGTTTCAGAATTGGAATATTTTCAAATGAAATTCAAATATTTTCAACAACCCTTTTCATTTTTAAATGGAAGAAGTCATGTCATCTTCTCTCTAGGGTTTTGTGTTTGAAAAGCATTTGAATTCATGGAGATCAGAAAACAAATATGAAAGTTTGGGAAAGTCCTTTTATTCCCTCTCATTTAACTTTCAAAAAGGATTCGAATTTCACTCAATTCACGCAATCAATCAAACAATCAATCAATCAATCTATTTGTTTATAACATTCCAAAATTTAGAATTTTGGGATGTTACAAAGTCGGGGAAGGCTCTGATTACCAACTTGTAACACCCACGATGCGGCTATATCTCCCACGTGTCGAAGCACGACTTAGAGGCATAACCGCATTGTAAACAATGTCGCAAGTGAGGTAATATTCACACAACCCATGTAATGAATAAGTAAAGAGATACATAGTTGGCTTACAATCGCCACTTCACACAATACATGAATAAAGCATTACATCATCCAGATACAATCAAGGTCCGACTTCCGAACGAAAATAAAACAAGACTACCCCAAATGCTACACAGATCCCCGATCGTCCCAACTGGGCTCCACTACAGATCAACTGGAACGAAACAACACTACGAACAAGGTCTTCATCATGCTCCTCCTAGAGCTCGGTTGCGTCACCTGCACGATATCATCAGCACCTACAAACTGGTTTTGGAAGTATCTGTGAGTCACGGGGACTCAGCAATCTCAAACCCTCGTGATCAAGACTATTTAAGCTTAAGGGTAGGTAAAAGGTATGTGAGGTGGAGCTGCAGCAAGCACTAGCATATGTGGTGGCTGACTTACGCAAATGAGAGCGAGAAGAGAAGGCAAGGCACGATCGAGAAACTATGATCAAGAAGTGATCCTAGAACGACCTATGTTCAAGTATAACTCCAACACCGTGTTCACTTCCCGAACTCCGCCGGAAAGAGACCATCACGGCTACACACGCGGTTGATGCATTTTAGTTAAGTTTAGTTTCAGGTTCTCTACAACCGGACATTAACAAATTCCCATCTGCCCATAACCGCGGGCTCGACTTTTGAAAGAGCAAATCACTGCAGGGGTGTCCCAACCTAGCCCATCACAAGCTCTCATGGTCAGCGAAGGATATTCCTTCTCCTAGGAAGACCCGATCAGACTCGGAATCCCGGTTACAAGACATCTCGACAATGGTAAAACTAAACCAGCAAAGCTACCCGAATGTGCCAACAAATCCCGATAGGAGCTGCACATATCTCGTTCTCAGGGCACATCGGATTGTCCAAACTTCCGGTAGGCCAGCCCAGAGTTGCCCCTGGTGGACACCGGCGGCTGACAAGTTGGACCAACACTCAGAGGAGCACTGGCCCGGGGATTTAAATAAAGATGACCCTTGAGTCTACAGAACCCAAGGGAAATAAAAGGCTAGGTGCCAAATGGTAAAATCGAGGTTGGGCCTTGCTGGAGGAGTTTTATTCAAGGCGAACTGTCAAGGGGTTCCCATTATAAACCAACCGCATAAGGAACGCAAAATCAAGGAACATAACACCGGTATGACGGAAACTAGGGCGACAAGAGTGGAACAAAACACCAGGCATAAGGCCGAGCCTTCCACCCTTTACCAAGTATATAGATGCATTAATTAAATAAGAGATATCGTGATATCCCAACAAATATCCATGTTCCAACATGGAACAAACTCCATCTTCACCTGCAACTAACAACATTATAAGAGGGGCTGAGCAAAGCGGTAACATAGCCAAATAACGGTTTTCTAGGACAAGGTGGGTTAGAGGCTCATGGCAATATGGGAGGCATGATAAGCAAGTGGTAGGTATCGCAGCATAGGCATAGCAATAGAGCGAGCAACTAGCAAGCAAAGATAGAAGTGATTTCGAGGGTATGGTCATCTTGCCTGAGATCCCGCAAGGAAGAAGAACGAGTCCATGAAGAAGACAAACGGACGTAGTCGAACGGATCCTCACAAACGCGACGTTAACGGAACTAACCCGAAGAAGCAACACCGGAAAGAAAGCAAACAACATGGTAAACAACCATCACATAAGCATGCCATCATGCACAACCAAGTATGATGCATGTCCGGTTTAAAGAGGCATGGCATGGCAAAGTGCACAAGAAATCCTACAAATTAAGTTTAGCTCAATATGCAACAAGTTGCATAGTGACGAAACACCACGTGACTTATTTAGTTCGATCTCGTTTATGTACTCAACAATATTAAATGTTGTTAGCATGGCAAGAGGTGAAGCAAAAGATAACTACCTATCTAGGCAAATTTAAATGAGGCCGGAACAACAAACAACAAGTCCAGAAAAGTCCTCATGTGCAATTTATGGATTTGGTACTGTTCTGCCCTAAACCATATTTTATAGTTGTTGAACATGCAAAGTGATGCCACCATGTTAAACTAGGCATTTTTCTACCCCATTTACATATAAAGTTTGTTAGGTTTGGAGTTACTATTATTTAGTTATGAATTAAATCATTTTAGCAATTTATTTAAGAAAATTTAAACAAACAGCATTTTAAACATGGATGAAAATGACATATTATTAAACTAGATGAAAAACTAAGCAAGTTTCATTTTAAGTTTGTTTCAATCCGATGCACGGTTTGTGAGTTATTATATGCATGATCTATAGGGACTTTTTTGCAAACTGGTGTTCTCCGGAATAATAGATAAATTTGTTCAGGGAAAAAAATATGTCCTGGGTCAAAACAGAGGCTGGCCCGACAGGGGAAGGGAAAAAAATAGGGGCGCTGGATCTGGCCTCACCATGGGCCTTGGCCCGTTGGTGGAGCTGGACTGGAACGCGGAGGCAGGCCCATGCGCGGCTGCAAGGCTAGCTTTATCGAAGGAGGCCGGGCTTTGCGATCTGGAATGGGAGGCCGGTCGACGAAGCGAGGCGCGGTCAACCCACGCGTGCGAGCGTTCGTCCTGGATGAAGCAGAGGACCGCAGTAGCAGGGCAAACTCCGGCGGTCGAGGAGAAGGTGAACGGCGGCGCTCGGGACCCGCGTCGCTCCGGCGAGGTTGGGGAGGTCCGGCGCGCGAGGAACGGCAAGGGGAAGGAAGGCTGGGCGCGGGTCCATGGCGTGGGGTAGGCGAGGATCTCATTGAGGCGCAGGGGGGAAGGCACGTGGTTGAGGTCGAGCGGGATGGTGAGCTCGAGCATAGGAGTTTTCGGTGGCGTGGAGCTCCGGGTGGGTGTCCATGGCGATGTAGAGGACGGGGATGGCCTGGAGACGGCGGGTCTGCCTGCGGGAGCCTCGGCGACGAAGGGAAAACAACAGGAGGCGACATCCACGGGCGGCTATCCATGGCGCTCCTGCTTGGTGAAAGGAAAAAACGAGGGAGAGAGAGGTTAGCGGAAACAGGAGGAGCAAGGGAAGAACGAAGCAGAGAGGAAGGGAGGCACTCATCTCTTCCATGGAGCTCGGCTTGGAGACGAGGCCCTCGGCTGGCTTGGGCGATGGGTGATGCGGAGGCATTCATCTGCGGGGTGGAACTAGTTGGTGGAGATGGAACTCAGAGGGGATTGGGTGGATCGGGATGGATCCCGAGGAAGGAGAGGAGTGCATGACTGGCGGTGGCGCGATGGGACAACGGGCTAGATTTTAGGGTTGCTTCCTAGGGGATTGGTCTATATATATAGCACTGGATTTTGGTTAGGGGCTATCTCGTCCCTCCGATCAAAATCGGACGGTTAGGAAAAATAGGTTAGGGAGGCCAAATAAGAAAACGGTGATGTTTTGTAGATGTTTGGGGATGATCCGGACACAAGGGTGACGACTCCCGGGTCGGGTTCGGGACAACTTCAGGACGCGCGCGAGGGGTTCGATGCACTGTGTAGAGAGGGTTTTCGGACCGTGCAATCGCAACGGACGGCTCCGGACGCGAAGAGGGGTAGGTTGGAGTTTGTGGGCTATGCAAAAGGCCTCAGGCTGAGAGGAGAGAAGAAATAGAGAAGCCCGGCGTCTGCTTCCAGAGACCGAAAACCTCTGACGATAGACCGGCTATACTGCCGCTATACTTATCCGTTGGGGCGTCAAACGGACTCCAAATGCAATGAAACTTGGTAGGCGGCCTATCTACACTATAATAAGACCACACGCCAACTTTCAACCCAATCCGAGAACATTTTCCGGCCACTTATAAAATAATATTTTGGACGTGCCGCGGGCGCGTGCAAGTGTGTCTCGGCTTAGAACGGACAACGGATGGAACTGGGAGACCCGGACTAATGCTAGTTTTGAAAACATGATGATGCAATGCACATGATAACATGATGAAATGCCACACGCAGGAAAATGACATGGTAACGTCGGTGAATAACTAGAAGACACCTGGCGCAACGGTCTCGGGGCATCACAAATAGCTAATCAACAAGCTAAAGAACGCGAAAATCGGACTCCTGTTGGGAAAGTTATTGTCAAAACTGTCAATCAGCCGAGATTGAAACTGGGAGGGGCAGTTGGTTCGCTTGAGCCGGCAGTTGTACTGCTCCTAGAGCGTCCTAGAGTTCCCTATTTGGCTCGCTGAAGTATCAGGTTATGGGGGAGCGGTTGTGTCGCCCCGGGCGTTGCTTGTACCGCTTTTGTCGGGAAAATTCTCAGATCTGGATACACGGTGAACTTGGGGAGGAAATGGATAATTTCGGGGGCAAAATTACGAAGATTTCGAGGATGGAAGATGGGGAAACTAGTGGGTAAGGTAGATCAACCTACTACACACGAAATCCATGGATCAAATCCAACAAAACTTCATGAAACCAACAAATCAGAAAAAAAAATGGGGCTATTTTTGGTGGGGATTTTCGAATTTAGGACAAAAACAAACAAAAGAAGGCTAGAAAACGGTGGGCAGACTCCAAATTAGTGATCAACGTGGCTCATGATACCAAGATGATGTAGGGTAGAACCCTAGGGGCCCGATCTTTCACGAAATGGAGGGATCCTACGAAGAACACGAAGAGCACAAGGGGAAGCACAAGAGAATCACTCAAACCAACAAGAACGATCACACATATGCTAAATCATCGTAACACAAAGAGATACACGATCTGAATCCAATAAAGGATGATGCATAGGGTAGCTAGTTCATCTCCAAAGGAGGTCTTGATGATCTTCCCAAAAAGGGGTCTTGAATCCAAAGAGCATCTTCTCTGAAGAGGTGTCAGTCCCTCACGGTGGAGTAGATCCGGATAGATGAGCGAAGCTCTATCTCACATATGAGCTAACACAACACTAACCCTATTACAGAGCGAGGAGATGAGTATATATAGTCCAAGGGGTAAGTTGGGGATACATGGGGTGAAACCCCTTTCACTGCGCACAAGCAGGGCGGTAGTACCAGTCATGGGGCGGTTGTACTGCTGGGCGCTCAGGTACTGCTTCCTGGAGGTGCTTTCAGATGTGCTCAGCAGTTGTACCGGTGCTTGGGGCGGTGGTACCGGTATGGTTGTTGTTATGAGGATAAACTGGTGTTGTATCGGCCTTTCACCGCTCGATCACAGAACCATAACTGGTAGTTGGGCGGTAGTCGAGCGGTTGTACCGCCCGGGTGGAAGTTGGGCGGTACATGGGCGGTTGTACCATGATTTCTACGCTGGGCGAATTCTCTTCGTGCTCTTGATGTCCATCTTGCGCCATAACTTCTCCTTGGTTGCTTCCTTGGTACCTAAGCACACAAAGCATCTCCGTTTGAGGTAGTAGCCATGTCTCAATTGGGTCAAAGGGGAGTTCAACAAAGAGAGAGTTAACCTCGTTCTCGATAGCCCTTGCATGTGCTCGTGTCATCAGTCCATGTGGAGTCTTGGGAGATGAAGATAGCTCCATGGGGATGGCCGTTGGATGCTTTGCATCACCCCTGCATTCTTAGGATGTAGACCGGCATGCTGGCCTCTCTGTTGATCCTCGGTGGAATGTGGTGTGTTGATCGGCCGAGGCCGGTCATGACCTGATGGTGTGTCCGGGCAGAGTTGATCGAACTTGTTGGGTAAGTTGGTGCACCCCTGCGGGGAAGATTGATCTATTCGAATAGCCGGGTCCACATTAATGGATGCTCAGAGTTGTATCCCGATCGATACAACTAGAATTGGATGCTGAGGCATGAGAAATGGATATGATGGCTATGGGACTGCATTCTCGCAAGGAGTTGAGAAAGGATCTCTGGGCGCTAATGTTACAACATGTTTGCTGAATATAAACTGCTATTCTATACTCTTCTGAATGCTGCAAGATGCTTGGAGTTGCTTGAAGATGCTAGTCTTCAGTAGGCTAGGCTTTCCCCTTCTCTTCTCGCACTCTGCAGTCCGGTCCACAGATACAACCCATTTCACTGATACCGATGCATATGTAGTGTAGATCCTTGCTTGCGAGTACTTTGGATGAGTACTCACGGTTTCTTTGCTTCCTCTTTTTCCCCTTTTCCTTTCTTCTCGGACGTCGCAACCAGATGGTGGAGCCCTGGAGCTAGACAGCACCTTGGATGACTACTACTAGCACACCAAGGGTGCCTACTACTGCATGGAGGCCACCAATGACCAGGAGTAGTTAGGAGGATCCCAGGCAGGAGTCCTTGCCTTTTCGCTCGTTGCTCCTTTTGTGCTAGCCTTCTTAAGGCAACCTTGTTTAACTTATGTATGTACTCGGATATTGTTGCTTCTATCAGATTCGGGATTCTGGCAAACCCTTGAGGTTCAAACTCTGGGGTGCACACAAAGATCTCTTTCTTCCTAGCTCTCTCTTGCAATGATCACAAGGCCTAGCTCGCCGAACCCAAGGAACAAGAGACACGAGGGTTTATACTGGTTTGGGCCACCATTTTGGTGTAATACCCTACTCTAGTGTGGTGTGGTGGATTGCCTCGTTGGCAAAGGATGAACCAGTACAATGGATGAACAACCTCCTGAGGAGAGGTGTTCTTGTTCTCGATGAGCTAGTGAGATGGCCTTGGTGGAGTGGATCCGATCCAAGATGAGCCGATCCTTGACTACGGTGGTGGCTCGTTCTATTTATAGAGGCCCTGGTCCTCTCCCCAAATGTTAGGTTGGAAGGGATCCCACAACGGCCAAATTTGAAGGGAGACAACTAGTACAAGTTATCCTGACAAAAGGTGGTCTTCGCCTATGTAAGTGCATCTAGTGCCACCCCTAGTTTGTTTTGGAGTATTGATGACAAACCTGGTCGAGGGACTAATGTGTTTGTGAGAATTGCTGGATAACACAGGTAGTAGTCCCTCATTGATTCGGTTTTCCTAAATAAGTATGAAGACAAAGGTGGTATGTGAAGATATTCACATTGAACACTATGATTAGAGAAGACATTGAGTGAAGACTATGGAGCGCGAAAACTTAGCTGTTTCGTCGTTTCCTTTTCTTCTTTGTTGAGTCATAGGAACCACCGTACTATTAAGTGGGGTCCTAGTGAACAAAGTCAGAGTGACTGAAGTGATGCTTAACGAAAATCCTATGTCTTCTAGCGAAGACAATGAGAGCAAATCCTATCCAGAGATGGATGAGTCAGCTTTACTTGTAGCCCAAGTAAAGTTGCCGCGTGTGTTTGAAATCTGACCGTTGGAACACATGTCAGTTCCTTAGTGACCCAGGGTCATTTCGGACAAATCAGGTCGGGTTTCCTAGTGGCTATAAATAGCCCACCCCCTACACCATAAATTGGTTGGCTGCTCAGATTTAGTGCACGAATTTTGTCGTTTGAGTGCAACCCACCTCGAAGCCTTTGAGAGAGAAATCCTTGCAAGGACAAAGCCCTAAACACCTAGAGCCAAAGAGTGTTAGCCATCATTTAAGTCTTCCTATCTGTGTGATCTGAAGACTTGTTACACTTGAGGACTGTGAGTCCTCCAGCCGGTTGGGCGTCGCATTCTGAGCATCCAAGAGTTATTGTGGATTGCCGGTGAACGAAGTCTGTGAAGGTTTGGAAGTCTCCCTTGAAGACTTACCAGAGTCATTGGGCGAGGATTGGGTGTCCTTAGCTCAAGGGGAATAAGGTGAAGGCACGGTCTTCTGAGTTAAATCTCAGCCTCCCTAACCAGACGTACAGTTGTCACAGCAACTGGAACTGGTCCAACAAATCATTGTCTTCAACAAGCAACTAGTTCTATCCTTTCCATCTCTTTATTTACAGTTGGTCCTTGTGAAGTCAGTGCCTATTTGCATTATCTATTTGTCTTCACTGTGTGACTGCTTGTTCTGATTGGCTTCATACTGTCTTCCATCCTGATCCATACTTCCTAGCTGCTAGTCTTTGTGCTTTCACTTCATTGAATACTTGACTATGGCTTGCCTAGTGTAGTCTACCTTCCGCTGTATGTTAATATGTTCATTTCTATTGATTGTCTTTGAAACTTCCATGTTTTGAAGACTTTCATAAAAATCGCCTATTCACCCCCCTCTAGTCGATCACTAGCACTTTCAATTGGTATCAGAGCAAGGTACTCCCTTGTTCTGTTTGATTCGGTTTAACCACCTGGAGTTTTAGCTTTGTCGACTGCAGGGATAATCAAAGTCTCCGACGCGTGCCCCGTCTTCGATGGAACTGAATATCCCTACTGGAAGAATAAGATGCGCATGCATCTTGAAGCCATTGATGTCGACCTCTGGTATGTCGTCAAGAATGGCGTCCCCAAGGCTGGTGAAGGTGTCACCGCTGTTGATGTCAAGAAGTTCATTCAACTGGATTCCACTAACAAGAACATCATCTGTGGTCATCTGACCAAAGGGCAGTATGGCCGTGTGAGTGCTTTGGAAACATCTAAGCTAGTCTGGGATTGGCTCTAGAAGGTCAATGAAGGCATCTCAACCCAAAGAGATCAAAGGATCAGTGTCCTTCGCAACCTCTTCAACCGCTTCAAGAGAAATGACAATGAGAATGTTAAGCTTACGTTTGATTGCCTCACTGACATCACAAATGAGCTCCAAGCTCTCGGCGCTACTGAGATCACCAAGCATGAAATCGTCAAGACACTCCTGAGATCACTTGACACCTCATTTGACACCCTAGCCCTAATTATTCAAGAATGCCCTGACTTCAGGACACTCGATCCGTCTGACATACTTGAAAGGCTCAACACACATGAGTTTCACCTTTCTGAGAAAACAGATATCTACGGTCCCAACTATGACCGAACTCGTGCCTTGAAGGCAAAAGCTTTTTCCTCATCTGAAGAAGAATCTGATTGCAGTTCTGATGATCCTGAAGACATTGGAAAGGAGCTTGCTATGCTTGTGAAGAAGTTCCAAAAATTCACCAAGAAGAAAGGCTTCAGAAAGTCTTCACGATCCATCTCAAGGAATGGTGAAGCTTCTGCTCATGACTGCAAGAAGAAACATGCCACAAGTGCAAGAAACCTGGTCACTACATCTCTAAGTGTCCGCAGTGGGACAATGAGAAAAAGAAGAAGAAGAAGAAGAAGAAGAAGAAGAAGAAGAGCAAAGAATATGATTCTGACGACAAGAAGAAGAAGAAATACTCAAAGTCTTCTTCCAAGTCTTCCTCAAAGTCTTCATCACACAAGAAGAGCTCATCTGGCAAGCCACGTGCGTTTATTGGCAAGGAAATGGATTCAGAGGAGGAGTATGCTTCTGAGGAGGCAGAGGTGGAGTCCGAGGAGGAGTCCGATTCTGGCGTTGCAAGTCTGTATACAACCTACGTTGCCAAGTCCATCTTCAACACTGAAGACAATGACTTCGTCACCGACGCCGATGCTAATGACAAGGACAACTCCGCTCCCACCTATTGCTTCATGGCACGCGGTGCCAAGGTAAACTCACGCAATACTCACTATCAAACATCCAGTGAAGATGACTCTGATTGTAATTCCAAACCCAACTACAAAACACTTGCTAAAACTGCAACTGAACAGCGGAAAGCTATGGAACATATTCAAAAAATGTTAGACAAAAGCGATGACCTGTTGGACGCTGAAATGACTCGATCTTGGTCCTTAATTGAAGACATGAAAATCTTCATGTTAAGTATGAGGAACTTGAAAGTCGTCATGAAACGCTCTCAACAACTCATGAAAAGCTTTCCTATGATTATCTTCAAAGGAAGCAAGAACTTGAGAAATTGAGAGCGGCTCATGAAGATCTTCAAAAGGAAAACGAGTCAGTTCGCGCCGAACAGATCAGTCCCGCTCAAGAAGGATTTGAACCACCATGTCTTAAATGCCTTGAGCATGATATTGCTACCTCTGTTGCTGGATGTTCTACTGCTGCTACTGTTGCAATATCTTCAACTGTTGATGTGGTAACTAACCCCTCTGTTGAGGATGCCACTGCTATTGCTGATGAAACTGCTAGGTTGAAGACATTGCTTGAAACAGGGATGTACAAAAGTCTCAAAGGGCATCAGACACTATGTCCTCAAAAGGCGGATTCTGAACCGAAACCCTAGGAAAGAGGGTGTTGGGTTCAAAAGGAAAATGAATGTTGATTGCTCTTACTGGAAACCTGAGCAGTACCCCAAAGCCACATGGGTTGCTGCAAAGGAACCTTCAGTGGATCCATCTACCCTATCTGGCTTCACTTGTGATAATCCCATCGTCATTGATGAATCCTTTGATGCAAACTTTAAACTGTTTAAGAATCAGAATGGTGAAGTGTTTGCCAGGTATATTGGTACTAACTGCAGGAATGGGCCACCTATGAAGAAAGTCTGGGTGCCGAAAAGGTTTCTGGAGAATCTTCCTGTGAATGTCGTCATGACACCACAAGGGAAGAAGACAAACCCCAGACCACGGGCTTCATTTCGTCCAAAGGCTTCATACAGACAGAGGACTCACCTGAGTCGCACTAACACAAATGTTTTACAGGGAAACCATACTCAGGCCTATGAATATGAGCGTGTTTCATCAAATCGCCATGTTCATAAGACCCAGAACTACTCTGCTTATTCTTATGAGTACTATTCTCCACCTGCAAGACTATTTGCTAGGGCTCCAAAGCCAAAGTTCTCAGATGCTGCACTTAGACTCATTGCTTTAAATCCACCCTTGAAGATGTGGGTGGCTAAGAAAGCTTAACTCTCTTTTGCAGGGAAAGGTCTCCAACCGAAAATCAAATGCGTCTGGAGCTATTGCTGGGGACCTAAAACATCTTGTAGGGCGCAAGATCAAATGCCCAAATGGTCTTATTATGTATTTTGTTCCTGAGTCGTTTGCTACTTTTCCTATCAGTCCTAACATCAATCTAAGATTTAATAATCCTCTTGCTCGTCAAATGTTTATGCTTCACAATGCTCTTCGTGAAGCCTATCCCCCTAACTGCACTATAGGGTATGACACCAGCTGCTTCAGAATGGATTATTGACAGTGGATGTACTAATCATGTGACTGGCAAACGAAGTCTTCTCATGGACTCAACCCTACGTCCATCTGACAGAAGTCACATCACATTTGCTGATACTGGTAAAAGCAAGGTATTGGGTCTAGGTAGAGTTGCAATCTCAAAGGATCAGCACATGGATAAAGTGATCCTTGTTGAATCCCTTGGTTTCAACTTAATGTTTGTCTCAATGCTTTGCGATTTGAACATGATTGTGATATTTGGAAAATATCGTTGCCTTGTTCTAATGGAATCTGACAAGTCTCTAGTCTTTGAAGGGTATTGGAAAGATGATTTGTACATGGTAGATTTCTCAGCAGGACCACAGCTTGCCGTATGTCTTCTTGCAAAAGCTTCAGAATGCTGGCTCTGGCATCGGAGGCTAGGGCATGTTGGCATGAGGAACTTGCGTACTCTTGCAAAGAAGAAGCACATCATAGGCATCGAGGGCATCAAGTTCAAGAAGGATCACTTATGCGGTGCTTGCGAAGCTGGAAAGATGACAAGGGCCAAGCATCCCTCGAAGACAATCATGACAATGACTCAACCCTTCGAACTGCTGCACATGGACCTCTTCGGCCCTACTCACTACTCTACCCTTACTACTACTGCTTGTCTCTATGGCTTCGTCATTGTTGATGATTATTCAAGATATACATGGGTGCATATAATCCTCTACAAGACTGAAGTGCAGGATGTCTTCAGACGCTTTGCCAATCGAGCCATGAACAACTATGGCGTCAAGATCAAGCACATCAGAAGTGACAATGGCACTGAATTCAAGAACAATGGCCTTGACACTTATCTCGATACATTAGGCATCACTCATGAGTTCTCAGCTCCGTACATGCCACAGCAGAATGGCATCGTGGAATCCAAGAACAGAACACTCATTGAGATGGCTTGGACGATGCTCGATGAATACAAGACACCAAGAAAGTTCTGGCCTGAAGCTACTGATACTGCATGTCATGTCATCAACCGTGTTTATCTTCACAAGCTTCTAAAGAAAACATCCTATGAACTCCTCACTTGTAGTATTTCGTGCTAGCTGCTGGATCAAGGATCCACATCCACTTCAAAATTTGCACCGAAAGCACATGAAGGTTTTATGCTTGGTTACAAAAAGGATTCGCACTCCTACATAGTATTCAACCTCTTATAAAGTGGTTGAAACTGTGGATGTGCGATTCGATGAGACTAGCGGCTCGCAAAGAGAGCACCTGCCAAATGTGCTAGATGAAATTCCACCCACTGAATCCATCAAGCTTATGGGAACTGGAGAAATCATACCGTCTGAAGTACAACCTGAAGAGGAACTTATCATCTCTGCACCTAATCAACCTGAAGACAATGCTCAGCCTAAAGACAATCCTTCAAACGATGACAATGATCAGCAAGAGCAAAATCTTCGTCCAGTTCATCCTCGTGTTGCAAATGAAGTACAGACTGAGAAGATAATTGATAGCATCAATGCACCTGGTCCACTCACTCGTTCAAGGGCAACACAACTAGCAAATTTCTGTGGGCATTTTGCATTCGTCTCAATATCTGAACCCAAGAAAGTTGATGAAGCCTTCATGGAACCTGAATGGATTCAAGCTATGCAAGAAGAGCTTCAACAGTTCGAGCTGAATAATGTATGTGAACTGGTCAAGCGTCCTGATCCTCGTAAACACAATATCATAGGCACTAAATGGATATATCGCAACAAGCAAGGTGAGCATGGTCAAGTTGTCAGAAACAAGGCTCGTCTCGTTTCTCAAGGATACACTCAAGTTGAAGGAATTGACTTCGATGAAACATTTGCTCCTGGGGCTAGGCTTGAAGCTATACGCATACTGCTAACCTATGCATATCATCATAACATCCTTCTGTATCAAATGGATGTGAAGAGCGCCTTTCTCAATGGCAAGATTGAAAAAGTGTATGTTGCACAACCGCCTGGTTTTGAAGACCCAAAACATCCTGACATGGTTTGCAAGTTCAACAAGGCACTCTATGGCCTCAAACAAGCCCCTCGTGCTTGGTATGACACACTCAAAGACTTCCTGAAGAGCAAAGGCTTCAAACCTGGTTCCCTGTATCCCACACTCTTCACGAAGACATATGATGGTGAACTGTTTGTGTGCCAAATATATGTGGATGACATTATCTTCGGCTGCACTAATCAGAAATACAGTGATGAGTTTGGATACATGATGCAAAAGCAATATCAGATGTCCATGATGGGTGAGCTGAAGTTCTTCCTTTTTCTTCAAATACGGCAGCAACGAAACGACATCTTCATATCTGAAGAGAAATACCTCAAAGATTGCCTGAAGAAGTTTGGAATGCAAGACTGCAAAGGTTATACGACGCCAATGCCTACCAAGAGTCATCTGGATTCTGACGCCAATGGTAAAGAGTTCGATCAAAAGGTATACCGCTCCATGATTGGTTCTTTACTTTATTTATGTGCATCTTGGCCACATATCATGCTTACTGTTTACATGTGTGCCCGATTCCAAGCGGCACCAAAGGAATCGCATCACTTAGCTGTGAAGCGAATTCTTCGATATTTGGTATACACCCCAACACTAGGATTATGGTATCCAAAGGGCTCAGAGTTTGATCTAGTTGGATTCTCGGATGCTAATTATACTGTGTATCTCTCTCCACTTCTGAATCTAAATACATTGCTGCTGGATCTTGCTGCGCTCAGCTTCTATGGATGAAGCAAACACTCAAAGACTATGGCATTCATCTGAAGCAAGTGCCACTCTACTGCAACAATGAAAGCGCCATCAAGATCTCCAACAACCCAGTTTAGCACTCGAAGACAAAGCACATTCAGATCCGTCATCACTTTCTCAGAGATCATGTCATGAAGGAAGATATTGATATCATTCACGTCAACACTGAAGAGCAACAGGCAGATATCTTCACAAAGCCCTTGGATGAGAAAAGGTTTTGCAAGTTATGATGTGAGCTAAATATCTTGGAATCCTCAAATGTCCTGTGATCATGCACACATCCTAACACTTATGCATGTTGATGCCTTAGATGTGCAACACACGAAGCAACGTATATCTTCAACTACGCGGAATTTGACTTCGGAGCACCACGATAATTGTGCGCCGTGTCTGGGTCTAATATTTCCTATACGGTGGGTAACGCCACCACCAAACCTTTGTTTGGAGTATTTTCTATTGGCGTTACATTTGCGAAGTCTTCGCATTTGGAGTGTCTTTAATATTAACATGGTTTCATGTTTATCTTCACTATATTGATTTGGTCTTATTCGGATATACTCATATAATTGCGTTCTATCCTCTACAGCATTCACTTATAGCTATGTCTTCTCGTTAAATCTTTTGAACTAAGTGAATGTGATCGGACCCTAACCTTTCTATGCTCCCGTCTCAAATCTATCTATCCAAATCGTATGCTTCTATTGAAACTATCAAATGTCTTCGCTGCGTCCTTGTCAGCAGGAGATACAGAGACAAACATCAAATCTGTTTTAAATGCTCAATCCTTTTTTCCTGAAACCCGTAGAAGCGGGAACGACCACCCGACAACCCAGGCATACGTGGGAACATGGAACAACCTCCAATAAGTTGCATGATCGCCACGTGTCCTTCAGATGTGAACCGCCAGGGGCACCTACGTAATAACGCTGCACCGTCCATGTCCTTATAAATACTCACCACACCTAGTAATTATCTCTTCTTCCACTTCTCTTCCTCGCAAAAACCCTAGCGCCACCGCTAGCCCTCGACAACGCCGGCGATGAAGCACTTGGCTGCCGCGACCTCACCGATGCCGTCATCACACCGGCCGCGGACATCGTCTTCTCTGCCGTCGCCGTAGGTGTCCTCTGGCGGCAAGTTAGGGCACGAAAGATCGAACTGCTCGGCCTCATCTCCTACTCCGTCTAGCAGTTCCTCGAGTGGTAAATGAAAACTCTTTTTATAGTCTTTTTGATCCGATAGATTCATCATTTTCAACCACAAGTGGTTTCTGTTGCTACAAAGTTGGATCTATCCTGTTCTGCATCTCATAGCATGCCTAGTATGTTCACTTATGCTTCACAAAGTAGATAGATTCCTCACTTGTACTTATTCATGGATTCGTACAAATCTGGAACTAACTCTCTACATATGAGTGAATGTCTTCGCACTATGAGGTCAATGTCTTCTAAACTGATTTATCTTCAAAATCTTCTAAGAATGCATATGACCTCTTCCCTTCCCTCGCATCTCTAATGGTGTCACGGGTAAATGTCCGTGGGAGAATCCCTTGGTTCTGATAGTATGCATTCATTTGCAGAGTTCTTACATCATCACATAAATTCTCCTGAAGCCAGTTCCTGTCTGACCAACAGATGGAAGACTTTGACAGTGTTGAGGCCTTTCAGTCTAAACTTCATGGCAACAGAGAAATTAGCAGGGAACGGTGGCAGACAGCACCGTGGGGGTACATCAATGGACCTGCCCGAAGATCTCTATGAACTATACAAAACCGACCCCGAAGAAAGCTATGGTCAGCGCAAGACACGAATCCAATGGATTCGAAGATACTGGGCCGAGCAATGGTTCAAGTACAGATTCGTCACCAAGGAGTATGCTGAAAAGAATACTATCATGCGTCCTTGGGGAGATATTCTCTATAAAAATCTTCAACCCAAGACCAGAACTGAAGCCATTGCTCAAGGATTTTACCCTTGCATGGTCCGAGGGCCACAGCCTACTGATGCCGACCCATCGTCATTGCTATGGTGTCAAGAAGACAATCTGTTCAAGCGCAACTATCAGTTTGCAAAGTACACAGCCAAGGAAAAAAAGAAGTCTTTGGGATTATGCTTCAACCCAGGCCCCTCTACGCCACGTGCCGATGGCACACGCGAAGCTGACCCCAATCTTGTTGGGCCCTTCTACAACTTAGAAGGTCTCATCACTCACATTCAGGTTCAAGGGGCAGCTGTGGATCACTCTACAGATGACGCTGAATCTGACGAAGCGCCTGCACCACTGAAGCCAGTGAAGCAAAAGAAACCAAAGGCTTCAAAGCCGTCCTCCACACCAAAGGTCTCACGGGCGAAGCCTTTGGCCACTGCACCTCCTGAAGCTAGTGTGCAGTCTGAAGATCGCTCTCGCATCTCCAAGTCTGACAATTTGAAGAAGCCCATGCACCAACTAGTCAAGCATTGACCCCTGCTGCTGTTTTGAGAAACGAGAATGACGCAATTGATCTGTCTAGCGACGACGATCTTCGTGATGATGCCCTTGAGCAATTGATAAAGAGTAAGCAAGAGGCGGAAATCTTCAATGATCTTCCCCTCTTTGATGTGGAAATCCTGTACAAGTTTATTGATGAGTGGTTTGACAGCCCAGATCTCAGTTTTCATGACCTTCAACTCCCAATTGGCCTCAGCGTCTCTTTCCATGGAGCCATTGCTCCTGATCTGGCTCTTGCACAGAAGATTGTTGAGCTGAAGCACAAGATTGATTATGAAAAGGCTCAGTTCAAGAAGCACATGGCCAAGCTCAATGTTGAAGACATTCAAAACTTCAAGGTCATGATGCATGAGCTCAAGGAGGCGTTCCACAAGAAACGATAAGAAGCAAAAGGTTCTCGTGAGCGCATGAAGAATCTTGGTGCCAAATGTGTTCAAGGCTACAATGAAGCTGAAAAGCGCAAGGCTTTGGGGCGACCAGGCATCGACCCTAGAATGGCTGCCATGAAGAAGAAGAAGCCTGCTGTGGCCCAACCAGAAGCATCAAGGCTGGAAGAACCTCGCATTCTCTTCCCAGCCAGTATGACAGGCTCGAAGCCTAAGGTCCCCAAAGTGGCTTCGGAGTACCAGAAAACTAGAGCAGCTGAAGCCGAAGCCAGAAAGCGCAAGTCCAAAGCCACCACTGATGATGCTCCACCGATCAAGAAGCGAAAGACAAAGAAGAGAGACAAGGCTGCTCCCACAGAGCCCCTTTTTGTCGAGCCAATCTCAGTGGCTTGTCCTGCGTCTGAACATCGTGAGCGCCAGTTGATCGTTCATGAGCCTGCTTCCACACAGGCTCTAGTAGTTGAAGACATTCCAGCTGTTGACCCCACGGCAGCTAAAGACATTCATCATCAAGACAAT
This sequence comes from Triticum urartu, assembly GCF_003073215.2. NCBI lineage: Eukaryota > Viridiplantae > Streptophyta > Magnoliopsida > Poales > Poaceae > Triticum > Triticum urartu. The sequence continues at coordinate 270,559,604 of NC_053024.1, read as the reverse complement.
GTTGAAGATGATGAAGTCCTTCCTCAGATCGAGCATAATTTGGTATCATCGCCTGTTCTCACGAACAGCGAACTCATCAGCATTGGTCGTCCATTGACACCAATTGCTCAGGATGACTCATTGGCTGATCACCCTCAAGAATCCCCTCATGATGAAGAAACACCAGTTACTCCCCAACCCAGGTCATCACTCCGGTGATTGACAATGAAGACCTTGAGGCCCGACCAACTCCATCTCCACAGGCATCGCCAGTGTTTCGCAGGCTTCGCAAAGGACCAAGGCCACAGGTCACTTTGTCAAGTGTTCCAGAAGGAGAAGAGCGCCAATCTGTTTCACGCGATGTCTTTCCTGAAGCCTCTCCTACCGCGAACATCCCTGAATCTGAAGCCAAAATGATTGAAGATATTCCGGCTACATCCGCCGATGACCAAGAAGAAGAGCCAAGAGAAGAAGAACATGTTGCTACACCCCCGTCCAACCCTGAAGTTGTTGTCGAGGAGAACGTGTCTGACCCTCCAGCTCCTGAAGTGGCGGTTACAAATACTGAGGCGACCACCAACATCAACACTGAAGCTAATGACGTTGTCATGGCTGAAGCTAATGTGGCGCCTGAAGCTAATGTGGTGCCAAATGTCACTGCACCTGAAGCTAATGCTGCACCTGATGCAAATCTGCAGCTTGAAGCCAATGCCTCTGCTCCTGTACGACTTCCCAGGCCACACACCATCGAGCAAGCATATGATCATGGTCAGCTTGTTACCGTTCGCTGGCCAATTCTGGTTCCTCCGCCTGCTCCCGGACTTCAATTTGACTATCATGTGGAGCACAGGCCTCAGGTCCAGAAGCCAAAGCCAAGGCTACCACGGTTTCCAGGTACAGCAATGTCACCAAGATCGTTTAATCTGAATGGATTCAAGGCACACAACACATTCTTTGTCAGTAACAATAACCACTACACAAGGCCAAGAATCTCCTCAGATCGATTCTGGAGTTATCAGCAGCGTAGCTACTATTCTTGCATCTTGTACAATCAAGGGCACATCTTCCCCCATATGCGTCTAGACTGCGAAGCCATTGCTAGATTGCGTTGCCTTGAAGAAGCTCTTGACTGCTTCCGTGATGTGGGTCTGCTCAACTTTGTGACTGCCAAAGAACACTGGAATGAAGAACTTCTCCTTCAATTCTATGCTACCATCCACATTCGTGGATACAACAAGGATCCGAAGACTTGGATCCTTGAGTGGATGATGGGCAATGTCCATCATGAAGCTAAAGCCCAAGACATCATTGAGCTTACAGCCCTGCCCACTCCTGGCGAATATTATGAACCAGGTTGTCAGCAACACCAGAATGCTTAGGAGGGCATTTTCCAGAAGCCAGAGCCTAACATGAGCCAAATGCTGAGCATGATGAAGCCTCTGCCACACGATGCTGAATACCCAACGGAATTCTTTGTCGAAGACCTAGAGTATCTACCCCGCACCATTTACCATATTATCAGGAAAACTCTATGGCCTCTCAAAGGACATTCATCTACAGCGAAGCTTGAAGGAGCAATGAAGACTTTGGTTTTCTATATCTTCAATGGCATCAGCTTCAATGCTCAAGACTTCTTCATCAGGTAGTTGGCTGCATCTGGCTCCGACATCTTTGGTTTGAAGTTCTATGCTCCATGGGTAATGCGTCTTATAAAGCTTCACCCTGCCTTCAACTATCAGCCGTCTGCACGCAATCATCTCGTATTCTTGCCAGAGGTTGATCTGTCTGTTGAAGCTATTTACCCAGAGCCTGCAAAGGAGCCAGTTTATCTTCACAATGTTGATCGTCAAAGCTTGACCCGGCCCATTGAAGGAGTTCAGGCCGTTTCTCGTGTTTACCCCTTGGCTGGCAATACACATGCCCCTCGCACCCAAACTGAAGCCATTGCAAGCACCATTGCCCGAAGGCCTCAGAAGCGATCTCGTGTTCTCAATGACTGAGAGCTTCTCGTAGCTCTACATCAGAAACAGGATAAGCATCATGACTGGCTTAAGCGTCAGATGCAAAGCCTCTTGGTGGACGTCAATCACATTTGAAATCTTGCCACCAAGAATGCCTTTGTTACACATGAAACATGTTGGAGGTCTTGGAAGAGCTTGACATTGCTTAGTGCTGAAGCTGATCTGCAAGACGATGGCTTCACAGAGATATTCAAGTTTGACTGAACTCCTCCAAGGAATGCTCACTTGCATCGGACTCCCTCACTCGAAGATTCTGACTATTCCTCCTCAGCTGCAACGGTGAATGCCAGAGTCATAGATGATCAAGATGACTCTACTTCACCACCTCCAACTTCAGCGCGTGTCGACACTGCACCAAGTTCTTCTGCACCACCGAACCTCGACGACGACCCTGCTGCTTCACCTACTCCTCATGTGAACAAGTAGAAGCTCTATGTCTTCAAACCTTTTTGGTCATTACTGACAAAAGGGGGAGAAGCATATGAGTTGATAGTCTTCAAGCAGGTCCATATGGGTAGTTGCTTTACTTTTGCTACATTTGCCAAGTGCTTACAACTCTCGTTTTTGAAACATTTGGTTCATTTTGAGTTGTAACACTTAAACTTGATGGTCGTCTGCTACCTTTTCGACCCTATGTGATGCAATGATAAATTCCACATGTGGGACGACAAATTCCGCATGAAGTCATTTTTGCAGACGTCCCTTTCTCATTATGCATGTCATTATCTTTGTTATATCCTTTCACGCATGATGAATTGTCTTCATAAGTAGAAGAGGAGCTCCGCAAGTACAACATGCCATGTGCATTTGCATTCAAAAGAAAAATACTTATATGCACATCTTCAGGGGGAGCCTTCCTGCTACTTACGAAGACAATACCTAAATCATTTACATTTCACATACTTTTATCACCGTTGAAAACTTCAACCAGTTTGTCATCAATCACCAAAAAGGGGGAGATTGTAAGTGCATCTAGTGCCAACCCTAGTTGGTTTTGGAGTATTGATGACAAACCTGGTTGAGGGACTAATGTGTTTGTGAGAATTGCAGGATAACACAGGTAGTAGTCCCTCATTGATTCGGTTTTCCTACCGGAGATGACCGCTAAAAATGTATGAAGATATTGAAGATAAAGGTGGTATGTGAAGATATTCACATTGAAGACTGTGACAAGGGAAGACATTGAGTGAAGACTATGGAGCGCAAAGACTTAGTTGTTTCGTCGTTTCCTTTTCTTCTTTGTTGAGTCATAGGAACCACCGTACTATTAAGTGGGGTCCCAGTGAACAAAGTCAGAGTGATTGAAGTGATGCTTAACCAAAATCCTATGTCTTTGAGCGAAGACAATGAGAGCAAATCTTATCCAGAGCTGGATGAGTCAGCTTTACTTGTAGCCCAAGTGAAGTTGCCGCATGTGTTTGAAATCTGACCGTTGGAACACGTGTCAGTTCCTTAGTGACCCAGGGTCATTTCGGACAAATCAGGTCGGGTTGCCTAGTGGCTATAAATAGCCTACCCCTACACCATAAATTGGTTGGATGCTCAGAGTTAGTGCACGACTTTTGTCGTTTGAGAGCAACCCACCTCGAAGCCTTTGAGAGAGAAATCCTTGCGAGGACAAAGCCCTAAACACCCACAGCCAAAGAGTGTTAGGCATCACTGAAGTCTTCCTGTCTGTGTGATCTGAAGACTTGTTACACTTGAGGACTGTGAATCCTCCAGCCGGTTAGGCGTCGCGTTCTGAGCATCCAAGAGTCATTGTGGATCGCCCGTGAACGAAGTCTGTGAAGGTTTGGAAGTCTCCCTTGAAGACTACAAGAGTGATTGGGCGAGGACTAGGTGTCCTTAGCTCAAGGGGAATAAGGTGAAGACACGGTCTTCTGAGTTAAATCTCAGCCTCCCTAATTAGACGTACAGTTGTCACAGCAACTGGAACTGGTCAAACAAATCATTGTCTTCAACGAGCAACTGGTTCTATCCTTTCCATCTCTTTATTTATAGTTGGTCCTTGTGAAGTCAGTGCCTGTTTGCATTATTTATTTGTCTTCACTGTGTGACTACTTGTTCTGAGTGGCTTCATATTGTCTTCCATCCTGATCCATACTGCCTAGCTGCTATTAGTCTTTGTGCTTTCACTTCATTGAATACTTGACTATGGCTTGCCTAGTGTAGTCTACCTTCCGCTACATGTTAATAGGTTCATTTCTATCGATTGTCTTTGAAACTTCCATGTTTTGAAGACTTTCATAAAAATCGCCTATTCACCCCTCCTCTAGTCGATCACTAGCACTTTCAGCCTACCAAAGGCTCTGGTGGTGATGCAGCTGTGGGCTCCCCGGTGACCTCCGTCCTGCCATCCTAATGGTCTTGGTCTCGTTGCATCGATATGGAAACCTTTGTATGATGCCTCGGGACTCCTCGCTTGCGCCTGCCTCTTTAGCACCAAACAGGAAACTGGCACTCTGCTCCCGCTGGAGCCTGCCTGGCTTCGGTCGCCATGGCTCACATCACGCGAACCTCGCGAGGTGCCCCCTACGTTGATATCTCCACTCCTCGGGAGCCAGCCTAGCGTGGCTGCCCCTAAGGAGGTCTTGTGTCGTCCGCCTCATGAGGCTTGGACCCTCACGAGGGTCTTGAGTGGCTGCTGATGAAGATGGGCCGTACCGGGCCGCCATAGAGCCATGCCGTGGGCCGCTGGCAGGCAAGTCTGGGTACCCCCATTCCTAGGATGCCGATAGTAGCCCCAGGCCCAAGGCGTGCTCGGACTTGGCTTCGAGGCGAAGCAAAAGGGCAAGTGCGGAGCACCGCGTGCCCCAACCGCCTGCAGCCTTGATTGACGCGTGGCTATTGACAGGACGTGGCTGTCTCCGCTTCCCCATGCTGCCTCGGCAACTGTCCTCGACTGACAAAAAGGCTGGCACGCGCTATAGAGCCTTCATTGCCTTCCTTCGCCTTACTCCAGATCCTCTTTCTCCTTCTCACCCCAAGAGACCCCCAATCAGCCGAAAATCCTCCCCGAGCTCGCATCCGATGGCGCCCGAAAAGTCTAAGGCCTCGCACTCACCCGCCTGGTACGAGACGGCCTTGAGCGCGCCCACTATTTCGGAGGAAAAGCTTGCCGCCGTGCGCCGAATGACGGTGGGCGACGACGACGAAGGAAGAGAGGCGGCGCTGCGGGCCGGAACCGCCAAACTGGAGGCTCGGGGTAGCACCTTTCATCCTTTCTTCTTGAATAGCGTGTTCGTGGGGCTGGTCCCTCCCTTTTCCGATTTCTTCTATGTTGTGCTCAGCCACTACAACCTCCACTCTTTCCACCTCCATCCCAACTCTGTTCTCCTCCTGTCGATTTTCGCCTTCTACTGTGAGGCATTCATGGGGGTGATGCCATCCATGTCGCTGATGTGCCACTTCTTCTACCTTCGGGTCAAGGACGACCACTGCTCGGGGTGCGCCAATTTCTTCGCAGCCAACGGGACCAATGCGATCTCGAAGGCGGGGAAGAAGGCCGGGGGCTTCGGGAACAAATGGGTCCTCATGGATGCCAAGTGCTCCTACACCCGTCTGTCGCTGCCGACAGGGATGCCTTCTTCTCACGAGGGTTGGTTCAGTGCGAAACTCGCCGACCCCCGGGCGAAGCAAGTGCTGGAGAAGATGGCTGCCGACGTCATGGGCCGCAGGCAGGCAAGTCTGGGTACCCCGTTCCCAGGACGCCGACAACTTCCGCTGACTTGTCTGTGATCGAGCTTATGTATTCTAGCCCTTGAGGCCCTGATGTCTACTACGCAACCTTCTTCTTGTAGACGTTGTTGGGCCTGCAAGTGCACAGGTTTGTAGGACAGTAGCAAATTTCCCTCAAGTGGATGACCTAAGGTTTATCAATCCGTAGGAGGCGTAGGATGAAGATGGTCTCTCTCAAGCAACCCTGCAACCAAATAACAAGGAGTCTCTTGTGTCCCCAACACACCCAATACAATGGTAAATTGTATAGGTGCACTAGTTCGGCGAAGAGATGGTGATACAAGTGCAAAATAGATAGTAGATATAGGTTTTTGTAAACTAAAAATATAAAAACAGCAAGGTAGCGAGTGGTAAAAGTGAGGGTAAACGGTATTGCAATGATAGGAAACAAGGCCTAGGGTTCATACTTTCACTAGTGCAAGTTCTCTCAACAATAATAACATAGATAGATCATATAACGAGCCCTCAACATGCAACAAAGAGTAACTCCGAAGCCACTAATAGCGGAGAACAAACGTAGAGATTATGGTAGGGTATGAAACCACCTCAAAGTTATTCTTTCAAATCAATCCGTTGGGCTATTCCTATAAGTGTCACAAACAACCCTGGAGTTTTTACTAGAATAACACCTTAAGATACAAATCAACCAAAACCCTAATGTCACCTAGATACTCCATTGTCACCTCAAGTATCCATGGGCATGATTATACGATATGCATCACACAATCTCAGATTTATCCACCCAACATAAAAGTACTTCAAATAGTGCCCCAAAGTTTCTACCGGAGAATCAAGAACGTGTGCCAACCCCTATGCATAGGTTCATGGGCGGAACCCGCAAGTTGGTCACCAAAACATACATCAAGTGGCACATGATATCCCATTGTCACCACAGATAAGCACGGCAAGACATACATCAAGTGTTCATAAAAGACTCAATCCGATAAGATAACTTCAAAGGGGAAACTCAATTCATCACAAGAAAGTAGAGGGGGAGAAGAAACATAAGATCCAACTACAATAGCAAATCTCGGGATACATCAAGATCGTGCCATAGATGGAACACGAGAGAGAACACGAGGGAGAGAGATCAAACACATAGCTACTGGTACATACCCTCAGCCCCGAGGGTGAACTACTCCCTCCTTGTCATGGATAGCGCCGGGATGATGAAGATGGCCACCAGAGATGGATCCCCCCTTCGGCAGGGTACTAGAAAGGGGTTCCGATTGGTTTTTCATGGTTCTGGAGGCTTGCGGCGGCGGAACTCCCGATCTATCTTCTGTTCTGGAAGTTTTAGGGTACGACGGTATATATGGGTGAGAGGAGTACGTCGGTGGAGCTACGGGGGCCCCACGAGGCAGGGGGGCGCGCCTAGGAGGGGAGGGCGCGCCCCCCACCCTCATGAGCACCTCCCGTATCTACTGACGTGGGGTCCAAGTCCATCAGGTGGGTTTCCTTCCAAAAATAACTTCTCAGTTGATTTCATTCCGTTTTGACTCCGTCTTATATTCCTTTTCCTCGAAACACTGAAATAGGCATAAAACAGCAAATCTGGGCTGGGCCTCCGGTTAATAGGTTAGTCCCAAAAATAATATAAAAGTGGAAAATAAAGCCCAATAATGCCTAAAATAGTAGATAATATAGCATGGAGAAATCAAAAATTATAGATACATTGGAGACGTATCAAGCATCCCCAAGCTTAATTCCTGCTCGTCCTCGAGTAGGTAAATGATAAAAAAGATAATTTTTGATGTGGAATGCTAGTTGGCATAATTTCATTGCAATTCTTCTTACTTGTGATATGAATATTCAGATCCGAAAGATTCAAGACAAAAGTTCATATTGACATAAAAGTAATAATACTTCAAGCATACTAACAATGCAATCATGTCTTCTCGAAATAACATGGCCAAAGAAAGTTATCCCTACAAAATCATATAGTCTGGCTATGCTCCATCTTCCCCACACAAAAATATTTAAATCATGCACAACCCCGATGACAAGCCAAGCAATTGTTTCATACTTTAATATTTTCAAAACTTTTTCAATCTTCACGCAATACATGAGCGTGAGCCATGGATATAACACTATATGTGGAATAGAATGGTGGTTGTGGAGAAGACAAAAAGAGGGAAGATAGTCTCACATCAACTAGGCATATCAACGGGCTATGAAGATGCCCATCAATAGATATCAATGTGAGTGAGTAGGGATTGCGATGCAACGGATGCACTAGAGCTATTAGTATGTGAAAGCTCAAGAAAAGAAACTAAGTGGGTGTGCTCAAGAAGACCTAGGGCATTTTGAGGAAGCCCATCATTGGAATATACAAGCCAAGTTCTATAATAAAAAAATTCCCACTAGTATATGAAAGTGACAAAATGAGAGACTCTCTATCATGAAGATCATGGTGCTACTTTGAAGCACAAGTGTGGTAAAAGGATAGTAGCATTGTCCCTTCTCTCTTTTTCTCTCATTTTTTTTATTTTTTTATTTTTTTGTTTGGGCCTTTTCTCTCTTTTTTATGGCCTCTTTTTTTCTCTTTTTTTTATTTTTCGTCCGAAGTCTCATCCCGACTTGTGGGGGAATCATAGTCTCCATCATCCTTTCCTCACTTGGGACAACGCTCTAATAATGATGATCATCACACTTTTATTTTTCTTACAACTCAACAATTACAACTCGATACTTAGAACAAAATATGACTCTATATGAATGCCTCCGGCGGTGTACCGGGATATGCAATGACTCATGAGTGACATGTATGAAAGAATTATGAATGGTGGCTTTGCCACAAATACGATGTCAACTACATGATCATGCTAGCAATGTGACAATGATGGAGCGTGTCATAATAAACGGAACGGTGGAAAGTTGCATGGCAATATATCTCGGAATGGCTATGGAAATGCCATAATAGGTAGGTATGGTGGCTGTTTTGAGGAAGGTATATGGTGTGTGTATGTTACCGGCGAAAGGTGTGCGGTATTAGAGAGGCTAGCAATAGTGGAAGGATGGGAAAAAGTGCGTATAATCCATGGACTCAACATTAGTCATAAAGAACTCATATACTTATTGCAAAAATCTACAAGTTATCAAAGCAAAGTATTATGCGCATGCTCCTAGGGGGATAGATTGGTAGGAAAAGACCATCGCTCGTCCCCGACCGCCACTCATAAGGAAGACAATCAATAAATAAATCATGCTCCGAGTTCATCACATAACGTTTCACCATACGTGCATGCTACGGGAATCACAAACTTCAACACATGTATTCTTTAAATTCACAACTATTGAACTAGCATGACTCTAATATTATCACCTCCATATCTCAAAATAATTATCAAGCATCAAACTTATCTTAGTATTCAACGCACTCAAAAGAAAGTTTCACATATCTTGAATACCAAGTATATTAACATTAAGCGAATTACCATGCTATTAATGACTCTCAAAATAATCTATGTGAAAAATGAGAGTTCATCTATTTCTTAAAAATAAAACTACCACCATGCTCTAAAAGGTATAAGTGAAGCACTAGAGCAAACAACAAACTACTCCAAAAGATATAAGTGAAGATCAATGAGTACTCGACTAATTATGTAACTATGTGAAGAATCTCCCATTTAATAATTTCAGATCTTGGTATTGTATCCAAACAGCAATCAAAAAAAAAATAAAATGACATGACGCTCCAAGCAAAACACATATCATGTGGTGAATAAAAATATAGCTGCAAGTAAAGTTACCGATGAATGAAGACGAAAGAGGGGATGCCTTCCGGGGCATCCCCAAGCTTAGGCTCTTGGTTGTCCTTTAATATTACCTTGGGGTGCCTTGGGCATCCCCAATCTTAGGCTCTTGCCACTCCTTATTCCATAGTCCATCGAATCTTTACCCAAAACTTGAAAACTTCACAACACAAAACTTAACAGAAAACTCGTGAGCTCCATTAGCGAAAGAAAACAAAACACCACTTCAAGGTACTCTAATGAACTCATTATTTATTTATATTGGTGTTAGACCTACCGTATTCCAACTTCTCTATGGTTTATAAACTATTTTACTAGCCATAGATTCATCAAAATAAGTAAACAACACATGAAAAACAGAATCTGTCAAAAACAGAACAGTCTGTAGTAATCTGGATCAAACATATACTTATGTAACTCATAAAATTATCAAATAAATTTATATACCTGAATAATTTATCTATTAATCATCTGCAAAAATAATTAACTAAATAGCACTCTCCAAATAAAAATGGCAGCAATTCTAGTGAGCGCTAAAGTTTCTGTTTTTTACAGCATGGCCGCAAAGACTTTCCCCAAGTCTTCCCAACGGTTCTACTTGGCACAAACACTAATTAAACACATAAAACCACATCTAAACAGAGTCTAGATGGATTATTTATTATTAAACAGCAGCAAAAAGCAAGGAACAAAAATAAAGTTGGGTTGCCTCCCAACAAGCGCTATCGTTTAACGCCCCTAGCTAGGCATGATGATTTTAATGATAAGAATTGAAATATAAAGAGAGCTTCATGAAGAATATGACTAGCACATTTAAGTCTAACATACTTCCTATGAGTAGGGATTTTTTGAGCAAACAACTTATGGGAGCAATAATCAACTTGCATAGGAAGGTAAAACAAGCATAACTTCAAAACTTTAAGCACATAGAGAGGAAACTTGATGTTATTGCAATTCCTACAAGCATATATTCCTCCCTCATAATAATTTTCAGTAGAATCATGAATGAATTCAACAATATAACCAGCACCTAAAGCATTATTTTCATGATCTACAAGCATAGAAATTTTATTACTATCCACATGAGCGAAATTCTTCTTAATCGGAATAGTGGGAGTATCATAAGAGACTTGAATACTATAAATTGTTTCCACATTAAAAGAGTAATGGTCAGAAAAGGGTAATCATAATCATGACAAGTTTTATAAATATAATCACTACTTTTTATAGCATAAGTATCATCACAATAATCATCATAAGTAGGAGGCATGCTATCATCATTATAAACTTGCATATCAAAACTTGGGAGACTAAAAATATCATCTTCATTAAACATAGCATCCCCAAGCTTGGGACAAACATTAATTGCAGCAAATATATTCTCAAAAACATCATCTTCATCAAACATAGCTTCCCCAAGCTTGGGCCTTTTCATATCATAAGCATAATCACTCTCATCATCAATAGTATAGATAGCACCAATAGTATAGCAATTATCATATTCTTCCAAGCAAGTGCCAAAAAGATTTTCAAGATCATAAGAAGTATCATTATCTTCCACAATTATATTTCCATGAGGCACAATAGTAATAGGGGCAGCATTATTTGGGGGAGATATCTTTTTACCTCTCTTCCCTTTTCTTTTCTTCTTCTTCACCACATCATGTGTGGGTTCAATCCTCTTTTTGGAGCTCCTTATTAATGAGATTGGTTGAATAGGAGGTTCTTCCTCATTACCTGATTCATCATAAGAGATAATAGGAGGATATTGGGAAGTCTCTTTTAACGCCCTCGATGCGGCTATAGCTCCCACGTGTCGAGGCACGACTTAGAGACATAACCGCATTGAAAGCAATGTCGCAAGTTAGGCAATCATCACAACATCCCATGTAATATATAGAATAAAAGGGGATATACATAGTTGGCTTACACTCGCCATGTCAAACAAAGTACATAAATAACATACATCATCCAAATCACTCATGGCCCGACTACGGCGCCAAAATAGAAGAAAACCCAACATGCGACACGGTCCCGATCAAACCCCAACTGGGCACCACTACTGATCATCAGGAAAAGACACATAGTAACGCTGAGAGTCCTCGTCGAACTCCCACTTGAGCTCATACGCATCACCTGGAGCGGAATCACCTGGACCTGCATCTGGTATAGTAGGAATCTGTCAGCCACAAGGACTCAGCAATCTCGCACCCTCGCGATCAAGACTATTTAAGCTTATAGGAAAGGGTAAGGCAAATATATGTGGAGCTGCAGCAAGCTACTAGCATATATGGTGGCTAACTTATTCGCAAAAGAGAGCGAGAAGAGGAGGCAAAGCGCGAGCGAGAATCTAGAGGAACAACTTGCGCAAGCATTACTCCAACACTGTGTCCACTTCCCGGACTCCGCCGAGAAGGGGCCATCACGGTAACACACACGGTTGATTCATTTTTATTAAGTTTATGTTTAAGTTATCTACAACCGGACATTAACACATTCCCATCTGCCCATAACCGCGGGCACGGCTTTCGAAAGTTCAATCCCTGCAGGGGAGTCCCAACTTAGCCCATGACAAGCTCTCACGGTCAACGAAGGAATAGACCTCCACCCGAGACATTCCGATCAGACTCGGTATCCCGGTACAACAAGACAATTCGACAGGTTAAAACAAGACCAGCAACACCGCCCGAATGTGCCGACAAATCCCGATAGGAGCTGCACATATCTCTTTCTCAGGGCACACTCAGATTGTCCAAACTTCTGGTAGGCCAGCCCAGAGTTGCCCCTGGTAGCCACCGGCGGCTGACAGTTTGGACCAACACTCAGAGGAGCACTGGCCCGGGGGGGTTTAAATAAGATGACCCTCGGGCTCCGAAAACCCAAGGGAAAAAGAGGCTAGGTGGCAAATGGTAAACCAAGGTTGGGCATTGCTGGAAAAGCTTTAATCAAGGCGAACTATCAAGGGGTTCCCATTATAACCCAACCGCGTAAGGAACGCAAAATCAAGGAACATAACACCGATATGACGGAAACTAGGGCGGCAAGAGTGGAACAAAACACTAGGCGAGAGGCCGAGCCTTCCACCCTTTACCAAGTATATAGATGCATTAATATAACATAGCAATATAACGATATCCCAACAAGTAAATAAATTTTCCAACAAGGAACGGCTCCAATCTTCACCTGCAACTAACAACGCTATAAGAGGGGCTGAGCAAAGCGGTAACATAGCCAATCAACGGTTTGCTAGGACATGGTGGGTTAGAGTTTCAACATGGAAATTGGGAGGCTGACAAGCAAAAGGTAGGCATCGTAGCATTGGCATAGCAAAAGAGCGAAGCAAACTAGCAGAGCAAAGATAGTAGTGATTTCGAGGGTATGATCATCTTGCCTGCACAGTTGTCAGAGTTGACTAGATCCTCAAAAGCAAACTCAATGGGCTCCTCGTTAGCGAACTCGTCTCCCGGCTCTACCCAAACAAGACAAACAAGCAACAAGGATACAATCAACCACGTGCAAGCTCAAACAAAAAGATGCAATGATGATACGCTATGCGGGATGCAAAATGCAAGATATGACAGGAAATGCATGAACCTGGCCTCAACTTGGAGAACCAAGTGTGCCACTGGAAAGATGTGATGAAATCGTTTGAAAACGATATAAAGAACGCCGGAATCGGAGTTACGGTTTGGAAATGGCAAGAGATTCAAAATTGACACCGGTCTGCGATTTACAGCAAGTAGGCATCTAAATGCAACGAAATGAACATGCTACAGCCACCAATAATGACAACAAAATACATGGGAGGGATGCACACAAGATTCTTAACAAAAGACTAGCACTGAGCTACAGCCAATTCATCCATTAAGAGGTTCAAACAAGCATGGCAAAAACGCAAATGCAAAACAGATTTCAGACTTAGTGAAATTAACACTTGTCTGAAATTTCAGATCATGAAGCCCTCTTCGGAGCAACAAAACAACATGCTACGGGACCTAATTATGATAAAGAAGAACATGGCATGGAGCTACTCAACAATATTAACAAAAGACCCTCAGTGGCCTTGAGCCAAAAGGGACCACACAATATACTAACAAGCACACGAACATAGCTAAAACACAATTAGTTTTCAGACTTGGTGAAAACTGAGACATGCTGAAATATAACTCACGAAGGCATGTTAACGAGCTCGATGCACTCACTACGGTGCAAGTCATGGAAAGACAAGCATACATCCATTAAGAAGGCACAAAATACAAGCTAGACATGGCAATAACAATGGCATAGCATGCACGGACCAACCACAATAACATCGACAAAATCGCAAACAAGTTGACGATCTGCCCAGATTCACCATGAAGCAAAAGTAGAGCTCGACTGACTCAAGTTAGGGTGCTCCATAATTGCAAGCAAAGACATGGATGGATAGAGCATCACAAGATTAACAAAACTCCTTTACTGATCATCCTCAAAAGAGGCACGGATCACTAGGAAACAGCATGAACATATGGCATCATGAACTAAACAATCCCAGACTTTGTGAAAACTACCAAGTCCCTGAAAAACAGATTTACCGGGTGCCTCACTTTGCAAGCTTGCACAAGTCACCACACACATCCTAAAAATGCATGGGTTGCACCTCTGGAAAGATGACAAAACCCTTAACAAAACATATGAAGGACTCACAGGCATATCATGCACACAACAATCATGGCAAAAATGACAAAAGTCTAAGATGAACTAGCAGATCTGACAATTAACTCACGAAGCCTCATTCTAACAGCGTTTCGGGCATCAAGATGAGCTCAAATGAAAATGATGCACTGGAATGAAATGATGTGCTCGTCGAGATGAACATTTTGATATACTATATGTCCAAAACGGAGCTACGGATGCGGAGATATGGCAGGTCAAAGTTTGCTCAAAAAATTAGGGTTCAGAGGGAAAGTCAACCGAGATTTTTCTCTAGATACAGATCTGCACTATTCACCCGCGCGAAAAACGATGATGGCCGGCATCGGGGATGGCGGCGGCCGGAGTAGGAGGGGTCGCCGGGCGAGGAGAGGCCGGGGCGCGCCGGCCGGAGCGGCCGGACGGAGGAGGAGGCGGCGGCCGGCGTGGTGGCACGCGGCGGCCGGGCGGTGGCCCGCGGCGGCGGCGCCCACCGGAGCTGGGAGAGGCGGCGGCGGTCGAGGCGAGGAGGCGCGGGGGCGTCTCGGGCTCGCGGGGGCCCGATCTGGGCCTCCCGGGCCGCGGCGGCGGCGAGGTGGCGTGAACCACGTGGCGGCGACGAATTGGCTGCGGGCGGCGGCGGGCGTCGGGTCGGACACGTCCGGTGCGGATCAGACACGTCCGGCGCGGCGGAGAGGGATTTAGGGTTTCGGGGAGAGGGAGAGATCCGAAATTCGGGGGGTCCTATTTATAGGCATAAGTGGAGCTAGGAGAGTCCAAATGAGGTGCGGTTTTTGGTCACGCGATCGTGATCGATCGCTCTAGGTGATGGAGCAGAGTTTCGTGGGTTTTGGGCCAAATTGGAGGGGTGTTGGGCTGCAACACACACGAGGCCTTTTCGGTCCCTCGGTTAACCGTTGGAGTATCAAACGAAGTCCAAATGATACGAAACTTGATAGGCGGTCTACCGGTAGTAAACCAAGGCTGCTTGGCAAGTCTCGGTCCAATCCAGAAATGTTTAATCCCCACACACGAAAGAAATCCAGAACTGACCACCGGAGGAGAACGAAGCGCCGGAATGCAAAACGGACAATGGGGAAAATGCTCGAATGCATGAGATGAACATGTATGCAAATGCAATGCACATGATGACATGATATGAGATGCATGACAACGAAAACAACACACGGAGACAAAGACCCGAACCCGAGAAATAAATTTAACTTAACGCCGGAAACGGCAAGAGTTGGAGTACAAATTGGGAAAGTTATATCCGGGGTGTTACAACACTCCACCACTACGAAAGGATCTTGTCCCGAGATCTAGGACTGAAAGAACGCCGGGTACTCAGAACGGAGGTGATCCTCGCATTCCCAGGTAGCTTCACGGTCAGAATGGTGTGACCACTTGACTTTGAGAAATTTGATTGACTTGTTGCGAGTCTTGCGTTCAGTCTCTTCAAGAATAGCGCCTGGGTACTCATGATAAGAGAGATCTTCTTGGATCTCAATGTCCTCGAAGTTGACTGTGCGGTCAGGAGTCTTGAAGCACTTTCGAAGCTGAGAGACGTGGAACACATCATGTACATTTGCAAAGTTTGAAGGAAGCTCGAGTTGATAGGCGAGGTCGCCTCTCTTGCTGACAATCTTGAAAGGTCCCACGTATCTAGGGGCAAGCTTCCCTTTGATACCGAAGCGACGAGTACCCTTCATAGGAGAGACACGGAGGTAAACATGATCTTCGATGTCGAAAGCCAAATCACGGTGCTTACTATCATAGTAGCTCTTCTGGCGGGATTGGGCTGCTTTGAAGTTATCACGAATGACTTTGCACATTTCTTCTGCTTCTATGATTAAGTCATTACCTATCAGCTGACGTTGACTGGTTTCAGACCAGTTGAGAGGGGTATGACACTTCCTGCCATACAGAATTTCAAATGGGGCCTTGCCCGAACTTGCTTGAAAACTGTTGTTGTAGGAGAATTCAGCATAAGGAAGACAAACCTCCCACTTCATGCCGAAGGAGATCACACAAGCCCTGAGCATATCTTCAAGAATCTGGTTGACACGCTCGACTTAACCGCTTGTTTGAGGATGGAAAGCTGTGCTGAAGCGGATGTTGGTGCCCATGGCCTTCTGAAAAGAATCCCAAAACTTGGAGGTAAAGATGCTGCCACGGTCTGAAGAGATCACCTGAGGAATACCGTGCAGAGAGACAATTCGAGAGGTATAGAGTTCCGCCAATTGAGCTGCAGTGATCGACTCTTTGATAGGCAGAAAGTGAGCCACTTTGGTGAGCTTGTCGATGACAACGAATATAGCATCATTGCCACGCTTGGACTTTGGAAACCCAGTCACGAAGTCCATTTCAATGTGATCAAACTTCCATTCAGGAATGGCAAGAGGTTGGAGGAGACCAGCTGGCCTTTGGTGTTCTGCCTTCACTCTTCTGCAGACATCACATTCATTCACGAATTGAGCGATCTCGCACTTCATTCGTGTCCACCAATAAGCTTGCTTGAGGTCCTGATACATCTTCGTACTCCCAGGGTGGATGGAGAGGAGAGAATTGTGGGCCTCGTTCATGATCACTTTACGAAGTTCACCTTTGGGTACAACAATTCGATCCTCGAAGAAGAGAGTGTCCTTGTCATCAAGGCGGTAGCACTTGTACTTGGACTGACTCTTCGCAATCCCAATCTTCACCTTTTTCACCATAGCACCAAGAAGCTGGGCTTGGCGAATCTATTCTTCTAAGGTAGGAGAGACTTGAAGGTTGGCGAGGAAACCTTGAGGAACAACTTGCAGATTCAGTTTGCGGAAAGCTTCACAAAGCTCGGGTTGATAAGGCTTAAGAATCAGACTGTTGCAATACGCTTTCCTGCTCAAAGCATCAGCAATCACATTGGCCTTGCCCGGAGTATACTCAATACTCGGATTATACTCTTGAATCATTTCGACCCATAGAGTTTGCCTGAGGTTGAGATTAGGCTGAGTGAAGATGTACTTGAGACTCTTGTGATCCGTGAAAATGTCCACTTTTCTTCCCAATAGAAGATGTCTCCAAGTCAAAAGAGCATGAACAACTGCTGCCAACTCGAGATCATGAGTGGGGTAGTTCTTCTCATTAGGCTTCAACTGGCGAGAGGTATAAGCAACAACTTTCTTCTCTTGCATCAAAACTGCGCCAAGACCTTGGAGAGAGGCATCACAAAAGACCTCATACGGTTTGGATTCATCAGGCGGAGTCAAAACTAGAGCAGTGATCAACTTCTGTTTCAAAGTGTTGAAAGCAATATCACACTCCAGAGACCAAACGTACTTGACGTGCTTCTGGAGAATATTTGAGAGAGGCTTCACGATCTTAGAAAAGTTTTCAACGAATCTTCGGCAATAGCTTGCGAGACCGAGGAAACTGCGGAGTTGCTTCACGTTCTGAGGAGGTTCCCAATTCACAATTGCAGACACCTTCTCAGGATTCACGGCAATACCCTTGGCAGAGATGATATGACCAAGGTAAAGAACCTCATCGAGCCAAAATTCACACTTGGAGAACTTGGCGTAGAACTGATGTTCCCTGAGCTTATCAAGCACCAAACGCAAGTGTTTGGCATGATCTTCCTTGTTCTTGGAGAAAACCAGAATGTCGTCGAGATAGACCAAAACGAAGTCATTGGTGTAGGCGTTGAAGATGAAGTTCATCATGCGGGAGAACGTCAGAGGAGCGTTGACGAGACCAAAAGACATGACAATGTATTCATATGAACCAAAGCTTGTCCTGAAAGCCGTCTTGGGAATATCTTGCTCACGGATTCAAATCTAATGATAACCCATACGGAGATCAAGCTTGGAGAATACTTGAGCACCTTTGAGTTGTTCGAATAGCTCATCGATGTTGGGAAGTGGGTATTTGTTCTTGATGGTCTTCTTGTTCAATGGACGGTAATCAACACAAAGTCGTTCCGAACCATCCTTCTTCTTCACAAAGAGAACACCACAACCCCACGGAGAAGAACTAGGCCGGATGAGACCCATTCTCTCTTACTCATCGAGTTGCTTCTTCAGCTCCATCAACTCTTCAGGTCCGAGCTTGTAAGGACGTTTGCACACAGGTTCCGTACCAGGCTCAAGATCAATAACGAATTCAACTGGCCGGTGCGGAGGCATTCCTGGGAGCTCTTCTGGAAAGATGTCTTGATATTCGCAAACGACTGGAATTTGCAAGATAGCATCGAGTTCACCCTTGTCATTGAGAGAAAACAGACATATGGTATTATCCTGAGCGGCAAAGACAATTACATCCTTAGACGAATGAGTCAATTGAATCTACCTAGCTGCACAATCAAGCTGAGCCTTGTGCTTAGAAAGCCAATCCATTCCAAGAATAAGATCAATATCCGAGTTACCAAGAACCATTGGAGAAGTGAGAAACTTGAAATCACCCATCATGATAGAAATATCCAGAATCTCGTGGTTAGCGAGCAAACATTTACCTGGAGAGACAACTGCTAACGGATTATGCATAACTTGGGAAGACAACTCATGCTTAGATGCAAAAGGCTTCGAGATGAAACAATGAGATGCACCAGTGTCAAAAAGAACTCTTGCAGGAAGATCGTTAACAGGAAGGTTACCCATAATCACATCTGATGAGTCCTCTGCCTGAGCTGCATTCATCAAATTGACCTTGGCGTGCTTGGGGTTATGCTTGACCACTTCTGTACTTGCCGATCTCATAGGAGGAGGAGGAGGAGGAAGACGCCTCTGGTTGAAACACTTGTTGGCATAGTGACCCTTCTGTTGGCACTTTTTGCAAGTGACCTCTGAAAGCGGACGGTGGTACGGAGCACTTGATCTTGGAGGTTGAGACGAAGACTTGTTCTGAAAGCCAGGGTTGGGTGGGTGGGAAGAACCACTGCCACTTTTTCTCTTCTGCTGATACGGCTGACGGAACGGAGGAGGAGGAAGCCAAAACTTCTGCTGCTTGGCCACTTGAGTAGAGGAAGAAGGAGTAGCATCTCTGGCTCGCTTCTTGGAAGCATCACACCTCAACTGAGCAGCCTCTTGCTTTAGTGCCATGTTGTAGAACTCATCGTATCTCAACGGCTCAAAGAGGACAAGAGCGAGCTGAATTTCTTCTCTGAGACCACCCCTGAACTGGTATATCATGCTCTTCTCATCAGGTACGTCCTGCTTGGCAAAGCGGGCGAGCTTCTGAAACAACTTGTTGTAGTCATAGACAGACAAAGAGCCTTGCTTCAGATTGCGGAATTCCTCACGCTTACTTTCAACCACACTTTGAGGGATGTGATGAGCTCGGAAATCTCGACGGAAATCATTCCAAGTGATCAGACGTCCACCCCTGGAATCCTTGTACTGCTGGAACCATTCTGCAGCTTGATCTTTGAGTTGGAAGGAAGCAAACTTGACGAAATCTTCAGGCCTGACGTTGCTGCACTCAAAATGCTTACACAG